>NC_041746.1:30698853-30998853 GCF_004115215.2 Ornithorhynchus anatinus
TCTCATTTCCCCTACTCCTTTCTGTGTTGCCTATGCACGCAGAACTATACCATTTCAACTCTTGATATCCATTCCACCCTCAGCCCCAAAGCCCTTATGTACAGATCCATAATTTATTTTAATGTCTCTCTCCCCCTCTAGACTGTAAGTTCCTTGTGGACAGGGGATGTGTCTACCAACTCTGTTACATTTTACTCTCCCAAGTACTTAATACATTATGTGCTCAATAAATACAATTGCTTGATCTGATTATATTTTATCTACCCTAGCATTTAGCACAATCCCTGACACAAAGTAAGCACTTAATCACAAGTATCACAATAAATTATTGTTGCCATGTACCTTCCCAAGTCAGCACCTGGAAACATTTTCTAGCTCGAGCAATATGAGACTCATTCCAAACCCATGAACTTGGACAAAGCAAATGTTGCTTTGATTTTCCTTCTGCATAGAATTCTGCCTCCCTGAAAGGGTCAGAGTTTCTAAACATAAAATGTTCTTCAGGTAGGTTAGCTAAATTTCCACACTAGCAAATGTATGTGGATTCAAATTAGGCAATCCTGAAGCTTAATATACAGTCATGAAAGTTGCTATTTGCTCGAGTAAAGATCGTCTAGGGATTATATGCTTATCACGTTTCTATCCGTACATTCTCCTTCCAATTCACATATGGAGAGTTCTTCCCAGATAGTGCTATCAGTGTATTTCTATGGTAGCAAATGGTCAGCTCAAGTATTTACACAGGAAAAGTCTGCTAAGACAATTATGTGCTGTTTCAATATAATGCTTCAATTTGACTCAAATTCCCAGGGGCTACAAAGTACAGGAAGTCTTATTTTGTCAAAGCCCAGCCACTCACCAGGAAATTATTTGTCTAACATATCTATTAATTTCATAGACGAATAGAGTAACCGATTTGCAGAGAGATTTATGGGGGAAACATGCTGAAATCTAAATGGAACCATAAATGTATTGAAATTATTAATCACAAATTATAAAACCATGTCAGGGAGAGCCTGATCCGTTTCTGGGAATTCAGCATTTTCTAAAGTTAGAATTGTAATTTCTTTATGGTCTTTGTTAAGTGCTTTCCATGTGCCACGCACTGTGCTAAGCACTGGGGTAGATACAAGGTAATCAATAGGTTGGACACAGTCCATGTTCCATATGGGGCTCACATTCTTAATCCCCATTTTTAAAATGAGGTAATTGAGACACAGAGAAGTGAAGTGACTTGCCCAAGATCACACAGCAGCCAAGCAGAAGAACCAGGATTAGAACCCAGGCCCTTCTGACTCCCAGGCCCAGGCTCTATCCACTAGGCCATGCTGTTTGTCTAGGGCTTCAAAGAAATCCTCCTGATATCCAGGCTGAATGCTCGCACATTCAACTATCCTTCAGAATGGGAACACTGGAGAGCTTCTGTTATTTTGGGGATTCCAAAAGCAAAACATTTTCAAATGTAGTGTGAAGACAATGCTACACAACAGTGAAATAATGGATCAAGCAAAATTTATTCTTAGTTGATAATAGCAAAGCTTGGAAAAAAAGTATGACATGAGTTTTAGGTGAAAGAAAATCAGAGCAATAATTTGGTATTCACTATTCCCACTACAAAATGGACATACAATCAAAGTCAAATAATCCAACTCAAAATCCAGTTCTTATACTACTGGAATTGATACTTAGAAGCTGAGTTGTTCTATGTTTCTTTTCTATGAAATATGCAATTCTAGTCTGATTTTTGTCTCATTTATCCCTCTGCTCGAGGTTATTCCTTATCATGGAAACCAGGATAAATGGAAATCTGTGTGGGGATGTGCAATTGCATCATGCTCTTATAGGTAGCACAAGCCAGAGATAAGACGGACCACTATTTAAATATGCATCTTGCTGAAGGAATCAAGGTAGGTGTTATTAAGGGAATCAGAAAAATAACTGAAAAGAACAATATGTATCCCTTAATCAGAATTTTTGGCCCATTATCTAGAGGGCTAAAGTCACTTGGTAATAAGTTGTGAAGGTGGACAATTCTGTAGGCCCCTAAAATAATGGGTGGTGAAAACCTCTGAGCTTGGCTCTTAGGTCTAGAAACATTTTTTTAAATTGTATCTGTTAAGCCCTTACTATATGCCAGACACCATACTATAAGTGCTGGGGTTAATGCAAATTGTCAAGTATGACACAGTCCCTATCCTACATGGGGCTCACAGTCTTCATCCCCATTTTACAGATTGAAGTAACTGAGGCTTGGAGAAGTAAAGTGACTTGCCCAAGATCACACAGCAGACAAGTGGTGGTTCCAGGATGAGAATCCTATCTATGACTACTGTTTGGAGGGGTGCCTTAAGGCTGAGTTTCTCACTCTAAAGCAGAGATTTGGAAGGTGGAGATGGGTAGAAAAATCCTTCCTCCTGCCTGGAATCTTCCTGGGAACAGGAGGAAAGTCTTCAGCAAGGACTCCCTCTTTGCCACTGGAAAATCATCAGGAAAGGATAAAGGGATCTAAACTAATGGTTTCCTCACAGTTCTCAAAAGAATGTTCTTAAAAAGCAGTTCCTTGAAATGAGGTCAATATGGGCATGTAACAAAAGCTGACTCACAACCACATGGGGCTGCCTGAAGATTTTTAGCTTCAACAATCTAGTGGAAAGAGCACAGGCTGGAAAATCAGGGGATTTGGGTTCTAATCTCAGCTCCACCTTCTGTGTGCCTCATTTTCTTCCTCTGTTAAATACCTTTTCTCCTTTACCATGGGACTGTAAATTCCACGTGAAACAGAGACTGTGTCTGATCTGCTTATATCATCTTATCCCAGTGGTGAGCACAGTGCTTGGCACTTAGTAAACACTTATCAAATATCACAGGTATTATTATTATATTTACCTTGTTCCTAAGGGTCTCCTTTGAATCACTACCTTGGGATTCCTGCAATCATGAAGAGACCCAGAAATTAAGTGAAAAACCAGCCCTTCATTAGATGTGATCTGAATGAGGGTTTTAGTGTTTTCCATTAATCTCAACTCCAAATTCCCAGCATCCACCACTACAGACACAACAAATATCTATCCCATTACAAGTATTTTTTGACTGGAGCTTAAATATGCAGAAGCCCCAGAGAGACAAGAACAGAAACACCACAGCATCATAAGGAATTTCTTGGTCATTTGAGCTTCACAAACATTTTTTTCTTTCACTTGGCATTGAAGTGAGATTCTCAAATGCACCTTAATCAGGTGATATCCATTGCGTGACAGAAGCTCAATAGGAAAATGAGAGTTTATGGTTCATCGGAATTCTATTTCACTCATGTGTAACATGCCTCTCAGACCGATGTGTCACTTTGCTCCAGAAGCTTGGCTGTTGGGCGCTTATGCATTCATTAATTAGCATCTAGGCATGATTTAAGGAATAATGTTCCTTGCATTCAGCATATCGGAGGGAGTAAACAGCTTTCCTGGAAGATTAAATGCTGGAGCAAATATGAGGCATTTGGTGACCCTTAAAATCATTTATCCTCAGATTTCTGTAAGATTACCATTATAGGCCAGGAAAAAAGCATTAAGATAGATAGTGACCAAATAAAAAAAAAAAACATAATGAAGCGAAGGAAATTTCAACTTCACCAATGAGGCATTCAGAGTGCTGCTTCTTGGGGCTGTGCCTTGAAATTCTTGAGAGGGCAAAGTGAACACTTAAACAGTGACTTTTTTAAACAAATCATCAGTTAGAGAAATAGGTTTCTGGAAAATGAGAGTGGGAGGCATAGCATGTCAATAGTTTTAGTTTTGTTGTGTGGGAGCCGTTAGGGAAGATTCTGGTCAGAACTGTCAGAGGTACGAGTTTCTCTGAACAAAAGATAATTTAGGCATAACCAGTCTTGATTTACTGTATTATTGTTATACACACACACACACACACACGTTCTTTTAAAGTCAAATTTTTAAATGCTGATATTTACCCAAGAGCCCAAAGATTTTTTTAATATTTCCATTTTCCCCCAGCCTCAGAGTAGACATATCCCCCTGTCTCATTTGGTTTGCAAAGCAGTGACCCATCTAAACTGTCTGGATATTTTAAAAAAGACAGAAAATGGAGTTTGAGAAATATTTAACAGATACTGAATGAAGAAAACTCATTTTAATCCATATGCATGTCTGTATTCTATGATTACTGGAAAATGTTGTGTGGTTTGGCAACCTGGTTTTGATCCAGAGGTTCAACTGATCTGTCATTTTAATTGGATTTGGATGCCTAAATGGTGCAGTATCTTTCATTCTACTGCATGCATAAACTTGAAAGTAATCCAGCAGATGCAGTATGGAACTATATACTATAAATTGAGTACCCCTAAAGAGCATTCACTTGCCCTCTACCTTCCTCTCATCCCTTTAATCCTAATCTGATAGGATTCCAGAAGAAAAAAAAACTATTTGAGTTGGGGGAAGACAGAGAAGAGGCAGCTGAAATTCCCAATTCCCTGATTGCTCTATTCTGAAATGGCACGAGACAATTTGAAAAATAATAAATTAATTAAAAAAAACACAAAGCAATAAAATACAAAACAGAAAAAAAAAAATGAAAGCTTCAGAAGCCTTTCCCGTCCCCCCAGAAATCCACTTAAATGCAAGAGGTAATACATTTTGGGAAATGTTTCCTATACCATGGTTTTTCTTTTCCATGAAATCCATTGTTTTCTTAGGAAGGCCTTCATGGGAAGAGAGAAATTCCAGGCGTTTGGGAGGAATTTTTGGAGGTATAAAGAAATCTTTCGAGGTCTATGGATGCATCTGCCATCACTGTGACTAAAATGTTTACTTTAGCAAACACTGCTCTATTAAATTTCAAAGTGGTGCTCTTTGAATTTTAAATTGTCAAGGAAACCTGGCCTGCTTTCTTGAGAGCTTTGGTTTAAACATAAAAAGGAGAAAGTAGCTTTGAAGTTGGAATGAGTTGCTTGAATTCCTTTTTTTCCCCTAGATTGGGGAATCATGTAGCCCTCCTTCACTATTTATTATTCTAACTTCTGGCTTGAGTGAACTTATTTCTTTCACCCTTGACCATTCCTCCCTCTACAGAATTTGGGGGTTGAAAAAAGGCATGTTTTGGGATTCAGTCTGGAATGTTTTTCCCAGAGAGATATTCTATATTGTCCTTGCAAATAGGAACATTTGCATTTTTAAATTATTTCTTGATTTCAAGGTATTTATTGATGCTGTGCTTCCTGAGATTCCTCTGGAGCCTACTAGATACATAAATAGTGAGAATAAGGCAAATTTATATTTCTGGCATAGAAGATCACCTTAATGAGTATTTATTTGGGCAAATGAGTGCTTGCATAATTGAACAATTCATGGACCAGAGATAATTGAGCATCACAATAAGTTATGTCACCTATTTACAAATGGGAGCCATTAACACTCTACTTTGCTTACTGGAAGCAACTTTTTTAACCAAATAATTATAGTTTTGCTTTCATGAAAAAGGCTTTTGTTGGTTCAGTTCGTTTGCATATACTTTTGGTTAATGATAATAGTAAGGGGGAGCCTGAGCCTGAAAAGACTGTTCAACACCTTGCACGGAATTTAAAAATGGATACAGGTATCCTTCAAGGGTGGGAGAGCACCCCAATCATGCTTTACAAATTAAAATGAAATGCTTTGAAAAAAGAAAATGCTGAATTTCCAGGGACTTCAAAATGAAATGTGCTTTTGTAACCCAGTGACCTCACCTGGGGCCTGAGGTAAGTCACTTAACTTCTTGGTGCCTCAATTATCTCATCTGTAAAATGGGGATTCAATATCTCTTCTCCCCCCTATTTAAACAGTGAGCTTAATGAGGGATAGGGACTGTATGTAACCTGATTATTTTGTATCAATCCCAGCACTTAATACAGTGCCTGAAACATAGAGTTTGACAAATGCCATCATTATTATTAGTCACCTTAACTAGAGAATGTCAAGCAAAAATTAAAAGACAATCTATACTAATTAAAGAAACCAATTTTCTTAAAATGTTCAGGTTTTTTTCAAAATCAAAGTGGAACATCCATCCTATCATGCAGGGAGCAGACTCTAAATGCATGATTGTAAGCACCTTGCAGGCAAGTAATGTGTCTTCTACTTCTATTGGATTCTTCCCATTGCTTAGTAAAATCCTCTGCATTGAATAGGTGCTCCAAAAATCCTACTGAGTCCAAATAGAGACGTTAGTGTGAAAGGTATTGCTGACTACGCATTTGTTTTTCCAGCCAAATTAGCAAGCAGGTATAGAATTTCATTGCCAGGATAGCCATCTTCAAATGAAAATACATATATAGATCAGAATTTAGGTGCCAGGGTATATGGTTTTTGCATTGCCCATGGGCATGGGAGTCAGAAGGTCATGGGTTCTAATCCCAGCTCTACCATTTGTCTGCTTTAGGACCTTGGGCTAGTCACTTCACTTCTCGGTGCCTCAGTTACCTCATCTTTAATATGAGACTTGAAACTGTGAGCCCCACATGAGACAGGGACTGTCTAACCCAATTTGGTTGTACCACCCCAGCTCTTAGTACAGTGTTTGGCACATGGAAAGCCTTTAATACCATAATAATTATTATTATTGACAGTCATTCTGGAAAAACTATCAGTGGCATTTATTGGGCAGTTACAGACTGTAGAGCACTTTACTGTTTGGGTTTTTTTATGGTATTTGTTAAATGCTTACTATATGCCAGGCACTATGATAAGCACTAGGGTAGATATAAGGTTAGACAAGTCTTTGCCCCATATGGGGCTCATAGACTTAATCCCCATTTTACAGGTGAAATAACTGAGGCACAAAGAAGTGAAGCTACTTTCTCAAGGTCACACAGCAGACAAGTGGCAGAGCCAAGACTAGAACCCCAGTCCTTCTGACTTCCAAGTCCATGCTCTTTCCATGCTGTTCTTAGGCGAGACCAATACAGTAGAGTCCGTAGACATGATCACTGCCTTCAAGGAGCTTACATTCTAGCTACTGAAGATTGTCATCCTCCCTGAATCTTAATGTCAAAGTAGGTGGGACAGGGACTGTCCCCAGTCTATTTACATCATATCTACCCCAGTGATTTGCAAATAGTAAGTGCTTATATATATATCACCACAGTTATTATTAGTGGCTATTAAGTACTTTCTGTGTGCAGAATACTATACACTGGTGATAAATATACTGAATTAAACAGTCTTTGACCCTCAAGAGGCTAACAATCTAAATTAAAGTGGGAAAAGTGGTCTGAAACAGATACATAGAATAAATGGAACAATAGAAACATGAACATACACAGTAAATACAAATGAGCAGTAAGGTACGTGCTAAAGGTACAGACAGAAAAAAGGGTGTAGTTGAGAATCAAAACTCAGCCCAGAAGACACAGCAGACAAAACACAAGAACCATCACCAATATCTCTAGGGACATACAAAAAGTTTGTGCTTGCTAAGGTGTGACCCACCACAGCAGGATCACTGTCCAAAATGTGCTGTTCCCTTGTGAAATCATTTCCAGCAACAAATTCTACTTCTTAGGTACTGTGATGACCTCCCCTACAAAAACTTTAAGTTCAACAACTAATGCATAATGCCTTACAAAGCCTATGGATTTTAATGAAACATTTTTGCAATTCTTATCCTATATTTTTAGAAACCTAATCTCTGTTTAAGTGATCGCATATTGTGGAATCAATACAGGAACATCTCTGGTAAGGGCTGGTGCTGGATTCATTTTTCATAAACTCCCTCTCTAGGATTAAGCTCACTGTGGGCAGGGAATATGTCTACCAATTTTGTTGCATTGTACTCTCCCAAGTGCTTAGTACAGTGCTCTGAATGTAGTGAGCACTCAGTAACTGTCACTGATTGACTGAACAGTATTCCAATGCATGTTTATAAAACATTGGCTAAGGTTAAGGTGATAGGAATCCTTTGAACCCTAGAAATATGTTTTTCACTGAAAATGCCCAAAATTAAAGCTTCAAGAGTCAAAGTGCTAGGTACCAATACAGACTAGACTGTAGAGCTAGACTGTGAACTCGTGGGCAAGGAATGTTTAATGTTATAATCTACTCTCTCAATCAGCACAGTGCTTTGCATACAGTAAGTGCTCAATATGATTATTAATAATGATAATAATAATAATACAGAATGCTTGCAAGTTAGTAGGAGCCCCTCTCTCCAAAAAACAAAAACCCACAGTGAAAAGCTTGATGCCATTTTCCACTTCAAGGTCCATGTTTAGCATTACTTAAATCATGGATAAGCCCTCTGAATTTTGCTTGATTTAAATGCAGCTATGTGCTTCCCTCTGCTCTGTAACTCTTAGTTGCAATGAATCATCATGCAGTCTTTCAGGGGAAAAGTGCAACTTTCAGAAACTTTTTCCACATATGTAAGTTATGTAAATCATAAGGTTATGATTATGTAATCACCAGGATCTGCATGACTGTGACAGAACCAGTAGCATCAGCCTCTTTGTCTTCCCGTTTAAGACAGGAAACCCCTTAAGGAAAGGGGATTGCCTGCTTACTATTTTCTGAGTAAAGAAAATCCTTATTCCTGCTTGGCGAGGAATGGTTGCTTATTAAAATTCAAACTCTAGTGCATAAGTGAATGCAGGAATGAGCCAGGATTGCATACATGAAACACCCACAACCATGAATACATAAAACAGAAAGTTTTGAAACAAAGGACAGGGCTTTGCTCTGTCCTGGATACATTCAGTTACATAGGTCCTTGTATGTCTGCCCTCTCTGGTCATGTTTGTGAAGAATAGGACATTGGCTTGGAATGTTTCCTATTGTTCTTTGAAAATAATTCAAAACCAAGTTAAATGTCTTCATTTTCAATGATCGACTGAGTGCTTATTGTGTTAGGAGTACTATAATAATAGTAATAATCATTTTGGTATTTGTTAAGCACTTACTATGTGTCAAGCACTGTACTAAGCACTGGGGTATATAGAAGCAAATCAGGTTGGACACAGTCCCAGTCCCACATGAGGCTCGCAGTCTCATTCCCACTTTACAGATGAGGGAACTGAGGCCCAGAGAAGTGAAATGACTTGCCCAAAGTCACACAGCAGACAAGTGACAGAGCCAGGATTACAACCCATGACTTTCTGACTCCCAGGCCCATGTTCTAACCCCTATATGAACTAAGGGCTTGGGAGAGTACAATATCAGAAAGGCAGGAAACACAATCCCTGCCCATGACAAGTTACAGTCTAGAGGAGGAGCTTACACAATTCATATCCCATTTAGAGAGGTGTTCTTCTAGGGGGTCAGGGGAAGGAGTTTACAGTGTTTTTTCCCCACTTTCCACTTCTCCAGGTCATAACCAGCCTTGAGAAGGTGTGTAATAAATACCACTGAGCAAACCCAATTGTCAGTCTGTCTTCTCACAGAAAACCCTGTTGTATTTTCTTGTCCTATTCTTTTCTCTCTAATTGAATTCCTCATTTCAAACACCTCCCCCCGCAAAAAAAAAATGCCTCTCTACAGATGTATTTCATTGCATCTTTACATGATTCATGACAAAACAAATCGAATAGGTATATTTCAGGACAGAAGATGCATCCATTACCCTGTCCAATTGCCTGAACGTGAGTAGCAGTCCCATCTAGTAAAAAAGATAAAGCTTGGGGTATGCTCTCCAGCCTCTTATTGTTGATAGGCTAATATGTGTTACATTGCAAAATTGCAATCAAAGAGGGAAGACTGGCCAAATCTCCCCCAGCAACTCAGGACAGTGATGTGATCGCCTAATGGATGAATGGCACAAAAGGGAAATGGAAAGGGGGATAATGTATGAGCCTTTCAGGATCATCTCCACGAAATATGAGTGTGTGATGTATTCCAGTTTTCAACAGAAACTGTTGCATTAGCTAAAATATTTAAATATTAAAAGGTTTTCATCAAATATTAACTTTAAACACATTAGAGATAATTTAAAACTGAGAGATACAATAAGTTATAACAATACAGTTATGGTGGCATATAATTAGTGGCACTTTATAACATGCAATTTACTTTCAAATTATGTATGCTAAAGAGGCCAGGTTTAGAGCAAAGCAGAAGAGAAAGATGACTGGAATTTAGCTACAGACTATGCCAGTTGAGCCTACGCTTCAAATTTACTCAGTTATCCTGGAGCTTATGAGGTCTTTGGAAATGTAGGTCTTCATTCACCCACCACCACCCACCCTCAGTGGTTGAATGAAGCCATATTTCACCATAGCAGCCCAGAGCCAAGCTTAAGAGGAAGACTTATAGACTTGTCATGGAAGTTTTTATGCAAAGCTAAGAGCAACAGTTAAAGACTGGTAGAGTCCTGGGAAATGTATGAACAATAGTAATGATAATAGCTTGTAATTGCATACCCCCTGCCAATTAGTGTAATAATAATAATAACAACAACAGTAATTAAGGGCTATGTGCCTAACATTGTACTAAACTTTAGAGTAGGTAAGAAATAATCAGTTCGGACTCAGTCTCTGACCCACAAGGTGCTAAGTCATTGTGGGCTGGGATTGTGTCTGCTTATTGTTACATTGTACTCCCCCAAGAGCTTAGTACAGTGCTATGCACACAGTAAGCCCTCAGTAAATTTGACAATGAATGAGAAAGCTTTGAACCCCCATTTTATAGATGAGGAAACTGAAGGTCACACAGCAACCAAGTGACTGAAATGAAATTAGAACCCAAGTCCCCTGACTCCCAGGCCCGTGTTCCTTCCATTAGGTCATGCTGCTACTCAGTCGTATAGTTACTTGGACCCAATCTATCTTGGGTTGCCACCAATGCTAGAGGGTCCTGCAGCAGTGTTTTGGTGCATATGTGGCATGCACAACTTGGTGCTGAGAAGACCTGAGGCTACTCTTGACACTTAGGTCATTCCAAGCCGCAAGTCAGTGCTCTGCAAACTGAGGTCCAGGCTAAAAGTGTGGCCTACTGGAAAGCACTTGGGACTGGCAGTCAGGAGATGGAGCATTACCTCGGCCATTGGTCTGCCCTGTAACCTTGGGGACGTTGCTTAATCTCTCTAGCCTCAGTTTCCTCATCTTTAAAATGAGACTAAAATACCAGTTCTTTTCACAGGCTGTGAGCCCATGTGGAAATGGAAGTGTGTCTGATTTCACTATCATATCAACTCCAACACCTGGTCCTGTTCTTTTGGCATGTGCTAAGATCATAGAGGACGGACCTGAGAGTGAGAAGGACTTCGGTTCTAATCCCAGCTCTGCCATTTGTCTGCTGTGACTTTGGACAAGTCACTTCACTACTCTGTGGCTCAGTTGCCTCATCTGTAAAACGTGAACCCCATGTGGGGCAGGGACTGTGTCCATCCTGATTAACTTGTACCAACCCCAAAGCTTAGAACAGTGTTTGGCTCATAGCACTTAACAAGTACCATTATTATTATTCACTCAAAAATGTAATTAAAGATAAAAGGGTGATAAAGATTGACAGGAAATAAGTTCCTTCTTGTTTTGCATTTCCCAGACCATAAGCTTGTTGTGGGCAGGGAATATATCTGTTTGTTGTTGTATTGTACTCTCCCAACCCCTTAGTACAGTGTTCTGCACATTGTAAGTGCTCACATACAATTGACTGACTGACTTGGTAGCCTACACCAAATAGGACTTTAGTAAATGCTAACAATCTAAAATTTTATTCAAACCAATTAAGCACTTTTCAAACAAGGTTAGAAGAAGAGGGTAGTTAAAACTTTGATTTATTTGGATCATGTCTACCAACTGTTATGTTTTTCTCTCTCAAGCATTCACTGCCGTGCTCTGCACACTGTGCTCAGTAAATTCTGTTGATGGATCATTCTGTTGATGGATCAATCCTGACCACACACTTAGAATTTTGAATCACTGTAACCCCAGTAATATCATGACAACTATCAATAACTGGAGCAAAACCAGGAGGAGCTGAATGCTCACCACAGGCTCAAGGAAACTTTTTTTTCAGGAATATTTTTGGGCCCTATAGTAGAAATGTTTATTGATCACCCACCGAGTGCAATTCATGTGTTAAATGCTTGGGGAAGTGCAGTAGAAAATCAAGTGGGACAGGGACTCTGGTCTGATTATCTTATATCTCAGGGTTTAGCACAGTGCTTGAGACTGAGTAAGCACCTAACTGATCCATCATTATCAATATACCACATTCTCTGCTCACAAGGTGTTTATAATCTATTTTTTTTGGTCCTATATACAATCCTAGTAGCAAAAAGTGAGTTTCACAGGCAATTCAACTCCTATGGAGTCAGCTGCTACTACATATAGAGCAATGAAGTCTTTGTGGGGGGGACTAGGTATTTTCTGAAGTCCTGATTACTATGTGCCTGTCAATCTTGACTTCAGTAGCTCAGCACAATAAAAAATGGAACTGGATACTTAATGAGGGAGGAGAATATCACCACACTCATATCATTTCAGACCCAAGCACCTGACCGAGAATCAATTGCTATTTCAGAGATGACTCGTGTCTAAAATACAGGATTCAGGTATTTTGAGACACAGGAATTGTCAAATTCATTTTATTTAAAAAAAAAAATTAAAAACCACAACTGGTTATTGCTGTGTTGCAAAGAAATTGCTAATTAGCAAGAAAATATTTCCAAGGATCTGTTTCCATATTCCAAGGTTATTTTCATTAACATTTGATTACATACATTTGTGAGCAGAATGAATACCCATTCAAGGCCCTTGAGGACTGTTTCTGCTCTTGATGTATGAATACAACCCATTAACATTAATGGGAACGATGTATTCACAAAGAATAGCTAGGGTCTTTTATTCATTTACAGTGGCTGGGCATGTACAGATTATTTTACTCCCTTCTATATATCTCTGAGATCGTAATATCTCCTATACACTCACTCAATAGGTAAAAAATAATGAGTAGTATATTTTTAAGCTCTTGGAAGGAATCTACTTCTGATATCCAAAATTATCTTTGCAGGTGTTTATATCTGTATGATTCAACCTTAATACCTTATATCTGACAGCTTATCTGATTATCTTGTATCTACCCCAGTGCTCAGTACATAGTAAACACCAAATAAATATCATGATCCCAAGACACGCTCCTTATTCATGAGGACTTTACAATCAATCTTATTTACTGAGTGCTTACTGTGTGCAGAGCACTATACTAAGCACTAGGGAGAATTAAATATAACAGAATTGGTAGTCACATTCCCTGCCCGTGAGCTATGACTAGAGTTGACACAATCTAAGATTTTAGTCCTCTATCCCATCCAGATGGCAGGAGGTGAGTTCCTTAGTTGGCTCAAAGCTGACCTGCAAACACTTATTTGTAGCCCTCTAGAGTTATGACCAGCTTTTTTTTTAATGGTACTTAAGTACTTAGTATGTCCCAGATACTGTACTGAGCATTAGAGTGGATACAAACTAATCAAGTTGGACACAGTCAATGCCCCCAAATGGGGCACAAAGTATTAATCTCCCTTTTATAGATGAGATAACAGGTTCAGAACAGTGAAGTGACTGGCACAGAGTCACACAGCAGACAAGCAGGTTAGCCAAGATTAAACCCAGGTCCTCTGACTCTCAGGCCCATGTACTTTCCACTAAACTGCGGTGTTTCACCAATCACTCCCTCCAGACCGTTAAACTTGTTGCAGAATGTGTCTGCTTATTGTTGTATTGTATTCTCCCAAAAGGTTAGTACAGTGCTCTGCACATAGTAAGCACTCAATAAATATGATTGAATGAATTACCAGAAGCCACACCACTGGACTCCCAGGAGACTGGCATCCAGGGAAATCACCCCCAAGGAAAAAAAAAATGACATTTCTAGGAACCTGAAAAATAAGTTCTCTTTTCCCTCCAGGTTAGAGGAACCTGAGCCTACTGTGCCATTGTTTTTCAGGGAATTCACTGGGGAGAAAAAATATGTTGTTTTCTACCACAAATCTGCCCCTCCTTGCTCTACTCATTTTCAACTACTCAAGCAACTTGGTGTATCCATATCAGCTGATCTTCCCTAATATCTCCAAGAATCCCTCCTTCCTGATCCTTCTCTATCACCCCAACCCAAAATGGATGCCTTGGGTTCTTTTTCCCAATCACTCACATGCTCCAGAGCCAGTTCAAAAGTTTCTGTCCTCACAGAAAATGATTTAAACATCTTCCCTTGGTGAAGGGGGCACAAATATTATTATAGGACAACATTCCTTCAATGGATAAAACATCCCTAACAGTGAAAATATCTCAACAAAGATCAGCTACAGATGCCAAATGCCAATAAAATGATCCCTTTTTGGCTTTTCATTAACAAATGTCCTTTGAGTTCTTTGAAGACCCTACTATCAGAGCACCTAAACTGTTACCTGACCTCAAAGCTAACTTCAAAACAAATATCTGTAGATGCCTGAAGCTGATTCCACCAAAATTAACAACAGTCTTGTTAAAAGAAGCCACACAGTTGTAGAGAAGATGTGAAATTGAGAAAGGCAGGGTTATGCAATGGTATTTGTTAAGCCCTTTCTATGTGCCAGGCACTGTACTAAGCGCTGGGGCAGATACAAGTAAATTAGGTTAGACACAGTCCCTGTCCCATGTGAGGTTCACAGTCTCAATCCCCAATTTACAGATGAGGTCAGTGAGGCACAGAGAGTGAAGTGACTTGCCCAAGAACAAAGATGACAAGCAGCGGAGCAGGGATTAGAACCCATGCCCTTCTGACTCCCAGGCCTGTGCTCTATCCACTAGGCCATGCTGCTTCTCTAACAATTATTTGTTTCCCTGAACAATTCCCTGAATTTAAGTGCAGGAAAAAGACACCTGGAGTTCTCAGCTTCAGCCCAGAATCCAGTTCTTTGCACTTTCCCAATTGGATCCAAACTTGAAGCACATGGTCCATGGGATTTAAGTATCTGGAAGATCTTCCTTGGGCAACCTCTCCGCTTCATTTATACCCCCAACAAGTTTGCTCCATCTAAGTGCTTATATCTTCACCTCTACCTATAGTACTTTTGAACAAGTCATAATAGTATTTGAGTGTTCACTGTGTGCAGAGCATTGTACAAAGCACTTGGGAAGAGTACAATACAACAGAGTTGGTAGACATGCTTCCTGCCCCCAACTTGCTTACATTTTAGACAACATGAACAGTGACCTAAATAACAGTCAATGGTATTTATTGAGCCCTTACTGACTACAGACAACTGTACTAAGCACACAGAATAATGTAGTGGGTAGATGTGATCCCAACCCTTAGAAGTTAATAATCTAGAGGAGAAGGCAGACATTAAACTATTACTTTCCATCTTCTTACCTGCAATTTATTTTAGGATATGTTTCCCCTACTACATTGTAAATTCCTCAGGAACAGGAATCATACCTATTAACTCTATTGTACTCTCCCAAATGCTTAGTATAGTGCTCTGCACACAGTAAGTGCTCAATACCATTGATTATAAAATTGATTGATTTCAAGTGCTTAGTATTGCACTCTGCTTACAATGCACAATTAATGAGTAGTATTGGCTGATTACTTACATCACCAGTAATTAAACCATATTTTCTGCAGCTTCTTAGCCTTCCTGAGCCATCCAAATCTATATTTTAAATTTACCAATTGTTCATTCAAAGGCGGATTTCCGGGGTGCTTCCATTCTTTATCTCCCTTCTGTTACTTTAGGAAAGATTTCAATTCCTTAAATACTGATGTAGGTTTGCCAAAGGATTTTAGAATAAAAGCGAGTTTATGTATAGCATATGACGCACTATAAAAATGAAACTAGACCAAAAAATTCGCATAAGGAACACATTACTCATAGCCATCATAAATTCAGGGTGTGGGATTGTTGTCCAGAGTCATGGAGGAGGCACTGTATGCACTGCAAGACTGAGGCAGTACTTTATTTTAAATTCCTTTTCAGGCATTAAGGCTGAAAGTTTTCATGCTTGCTGTCAATCCAAAGGTGAATTAACTCTGGGAATTTTCATTAATTTCCTTTTCTCCATTTTTGAGTCACTGCAGCAGCAAAGAGATGGCATTTTTCAAAGCACATAAAAGTTTAGGATTTCTTGAAGAGACAGACATAAATCAAAGGAAGTGATTTAAAAATCCTAACCTACTCTGAGCAAATAGTTCATGAGAATCTGTTTGATGGCTATTTTGAATCAGTCCTTGCAGTTGTTAAATGGGAAGTTTAAAACACACTACTAAAGCAAAAATTGATAATTTAGAGGTTGCCTAAGCTAAAAATTTTGAAATGTGGAAGTGATGATAGTCATTGTAGGTTTCACAGATTGCATGACTAGTTCAATCAATCAGTGGTATCTACTGAGCGCTTATGTGCAGAGCACTGTACTAAGCTCTTTGGGGAGTATAGTAGAATTAGTAGGTACAATCCCTGCCATCTAGGACCTCTCAGATACCTTTTCCTGGCCGGATTCCCTGTTTCCCGGACATGAAAACATAATGTTCATAGTAACAGAACTTATAAAATGCCTATTGTGCATAGAGCACTGTGCTGAAGGCTGGGAAAGAATATGCACCTGAAAATTAGAAACCGTTCTTGGTTCCTGAGTGGCTCATGATATCAAAATTAAAGTGGGTGGGGAGGGAGTGGGTACACACAGGGAAGATTTAATAAAAAGCACAAAAATCAATAATTAAAGGCAAGATCAATGAGGCAAACCAAAACAGCAGAAGGATATCCTTGCTTCAGGAGAAGAGTTTCAGGCTTCTTGCAGCTCAGAATCTAACAGTCACAGCTCTGTTTACAAGGTCAGTACATCTGCCGTAGCCTAGCCGAGAACAGAGAGAGTTCACCACAGATGGGTGGGAGAGAATATTTTATTAATTTTTGCTCTCTGTATGGCAGAGAGAATGAAGATTCAGAAGGAATAAAGTTAAGTGTTTTTCCTCTCATTTACCGGGACGGTTTGAAGCGTTCGATTTTTGTAGAGAAAATTAAGGAGAAATTAAAAGGTTGACAAACCCTTTCCACTTGAATATGAAATGTGTGTGGTACTTAAAAAGTGCTTCAGTGCTCCACTGTCCTCTATTATTTGACATCAAGATTTCCTTTTCAATATTTAACCCTTTACTGAAAAAGTAAATTTTCTGAAGAGCTTTGAATGGATATACTGTCCAGAAATAAAAAATACATAAAGCTAAAAAAAGGAAATAAAATTAAAGCTTCCACTGCCTCAACATATGCTTGTAGTTATAGTTTGATTTTTTTAATAGAACCAAAGACATTCTAAAAAGATTAAATAGGGTTTATGATAAAGAATCAAGGCAAAAAATGCATGGGTATGACAGACATCCTGGAACACAACTAAGGGAGTCACCAAACCCCAAATGGCAAGTTCTCCCTTTCTCCAGAGAAACCTATTTTTCTGCATTAAATGTCCTACCTACAGCTATCAAGGCATGCACAAGCATTTCTCCTCAGGGCTCACGAGAGATGGGTGGGTATTAAACTTATTTTAAAGACGATAAAATCCAGGCACAAAAAGAGGTTATGTAATTTGCCTCACGTCATACAGCATGTCAATGACGAAATTGAAACAACCAGAATCCGTGTTTCCTTTCTACGGGTATCATATGAAGTGACATAGATAAATCCTGACAGAAGATCTCATTCTTTGTCTCCCATTTTTTTCCAGAGCATGCAAATTTTCCGCTGAGATGTGGCACTGAAGAATTGTTTAGCATACCAATAGCTAAAAACGAAATGGGACCTTTGATCTTTATTAATATCACAAGTCAGTAGAGTTAGAGGTAAAGAAGGAGCTTTGATCTTCATTTACAAAGCCTGTGAGTTGTCAGGGCTGAAAAGAGCTGGTAAAAGCGACTCATCAATATTAACTCATCGGAGGGAAATAATAGTGTGCAGGGTACGTATTTCTAACCTTATTGTGGAACAGTGAATGTTCTGTCTCAATCAGTCTAGGCCACAGTTTCGTTACAATGTAACTAAAAATAAACATTTCCTATGTGGTGTGTAACAGAGTTATTGGTTCCACATTCGTGATGTATATTGTCTATGTTTCTACAGTGGTGTCTTCGAATAGGAAGGAAAATTGGATATGTGTATATGGCTTATCTACGAGACCATTAAACTGAATTGGAACAGGCTCAAACAGATTTGGAATTTGCCCTTTCAAATGTGTTGCTCGGCTATGAGACCCAAGGTTTCCCCCACCCGCAAACCTTGTCCTATGCAGGGCTATGCTCCCTGCCCTTGCCAGCCTAAGCTGTTTTGTCTTTGGAAATGAAACAGCACCACCTTGTAGCCTAAACTGAATTTACAGTTTTTCAGGCAGGCATCACACAGCATTCACTTAAAAAGTATCTGGGGTTTGAAGGATATTGGTGTGGAACTCTCTATGACTGGGGAAAAAAGGTTGCATCTCTCCCTGTCCCAACATGCCCCCCTCCCCTTTCTTTAATCCTGTCCCTGCTTTAGGTAACATCCTCCCCTCTAGAGTGTTCGCACCACCCTGAAATAACCACAGAACATTGCTCAGATACATTCCACCAGCCATATGCATCAGAGTCAACAATGAGTAAAGTTTACACTGAAGCAAATGATCAGTACCATTTATTAAGGGCTTACTCTGTGCAGAACACTGGTATTAACCACTTGTGAGAGTAAATAGAGATCCTCAAGGATCTTCGAACAGTAAAAACTGCTCTCAATCTAGCCAAACTTGGAAGGAAAACAAACTTCTCAAAAGCCTCATATTTTGCAGTTTTGACCAGTGGTGGTTTATAACTCTAGACTGCTTGCCTGGAATCTTGAGGGATCATCCAAGAACTCCTTATTCACTTATTCTAACGTTGTTATATAGATTTGTTTATTTGTGTTGCTTGTCATCCATTATCATCACACTTTCCCTATTTTTTTCCCCCCGGATTCATTATGGTTATTTTATCTGTCTTTACCCCAGTTCGACTGTGATTCCTATGGGGAACAGGGACAGTGTCCAATCTGATTATCCTGTACTTAACCCACCATTTAGCACGTGTTAAGTACTTAATAAATACTATAATTAACCTGTGAATTAACCAGAAGAAAAATTAGGCAACTTGACAGACATTCATTTCTGTGATGACTAGACTTACAAGTGTCCAGGTTTGTGTCACTCTTTCTGAGACCACAGAAAACAGTCGCAGACCTAAAGGTGTACATGACCCCAGGTCTATTTAATAGACATGAGTAGGAAGTGAGAGGAACCTTTCTCAGTTAACATATACATTAAGAGCTATTTCGCACCCACTTTATTCCCCACACACTTGTATCTCTCTACCACGGCCACCTCTCCTAGTCTAAAACCCCTTGGCCTGGCTGAGGAAATAAGCTAGAAACTGTGTTCAACCTTTTTATCTTGTATTTACTCTGATGTTTAGTATAGAGTCTGGCAATCAATCGTATTTGAGTGCTTACTGTGTACAGAGCTCTACTAAGCACTTAGGAGAATATAATGTAACAGAGTTGGTGGACACATTCCCAGCCCACACAAGTACTTAAATACCACAGTTATTATTGTTACTACTATTTGAAGCATGCAAATTATGCAAAGGCATAAGAAAACAGACTGTAAGCTCCTTGTGGGCAGAGAACATCTATCAACTCTTAATTTGCATTCTGTTAAATTGTATATAATTAACACAAGTAATATGTTTCCTGGAAAGAACATTTCCTCTCATCTCTGGAATTGTCTCAATGCCCCAAAGCAAGGGATGAACCAAAAGACATTTTCTAGGTTTCCTCTAAGCTTCAGTCTATTGAGAGAATGTCAGGAAAAAGAGAGATATGGAGTAAGAGATGGTACATTAAAGGACATAAGTTTCTAAAAGAAAAGCACTATAATATAGGGAAATGTTATAATCAGTTTTCACTGAATATTAATATAGTTCTTAGCCTTAATAGCAAGCCAACCTTTAAAGACCTTATCCTAGTTCTCAACTGGTACCACTCCTGTACTGTAAATTGAGGTCATGCCTCCATTTATTATCAGAGACCGTGACAGTGAGTGGAATACATGTATAGATACATGTATATATATACATATTATATAAATGTATATTCCACTCATTGTCACTGTTCATAATATAGATAGTTGTCCTTCATAGTTAAAGACACCAGGTATTGCCAAGTTCACTTACTAGTACGAGCATGTGGCTGAAAATAGGTTGTTCCTTGTTTGTTGGGCTTTTTTGTTCCTTGCAGGTTAGGAGGAAAATACATTTTCTCCCTCTTTCCCTCCATCAGCTCTCCAGATCACAGCCTATAATAATAATCACACTTGTTAAAAACTCACCATGTGCCAAGCACTGGGATAGATACAAATTAATCATATTGGACACAATCCCTTGTCTCCCATGGGGCTCACACTTCTAATCCCCATTTTACAGATGAGGTAACTGAGGACCAGAGACGTTAAGCAACTTGCCCAAGGACACACAGCTGACATGTGGATGATCTGGGATTAGAACCCCCGTCCTTTCAACTCCCACACCCATGCTCTATCCCAGGCCACAGTGCTTCTCCTATAGAAAATGTGCGTCCATTTCTGAGCTATGACACAACCATGTGGTTTTGTTTAAAGGTTCAATTCCACAGATTTGAGCAAAAGCAATAGTGACAACTGTCAGAACTGTCCCTATGAAAGCCACATTCATCAGTGACCCTCGAAATGCATGAGGGCCCAACCTAGTCAACTTCTCACGAGTCTGAGAGAGATATTTTCATTCCATGTCCACAGACTGCACCCCTAACTCTTGACAACCACTGTATCATTTGCATAATGGTACTGTCAGTTCCATGTCCGAGTGGAGCAGGGAAGGGGGAAGGAATAGCTCACAGCTTGTCATCTGCAGAACTAGAACTAAACCAAGCCCACAATCAGCTGGTAGAGGGTGTCCCCTATCTTTAACACTACCAATCAAAATAATAATTGCGGCATTTGTTGCTGAAGGTTATCTTCTACAGTCAAGTAAGCAGGCAGTGCAGTTCAGTAGTGATCTCAGGTGCTGACTAAGAAGCAGACCCTGTTTGTACCACCACTGGTGTCTGAAAGACTTAGGGCACACTTGCTCACCCTGTTTGTGCAAGAAAGAGATATCTTGCAACCTGTATGCATATGAATAGTGTATCATGCCCAGACCCACATGCAGGGGTAAATCTCCACTTTTTAACATCTTCAGATCTAGACAACAGTGTTTTCTCTCTCCTTACCCTTTCCTAATGGGAACATTTATTAAGTACCCATTGGAAACACTGCAGTTAGCACTTGAGAACTACCAAACAACAGAGGAGCTTATACTCTAACAGAAAAGACAAATATTTACAGAGTCAAAATAAACACACTGAACACACACACACACAAACACAAACATATGGTTAGTTCAAATAAGTCAAATGCTTTATGTCCATATGTGTTCTCTCTGTTCCTTCCTCTATATTTTTGTTCATCTGTGTGTGTGTGTTATGCACAGATAAATTTGGCCTCAGGCACAAATGTGTATTGTAGGTAGAACCCTCCAATTCACTGGTAAGGGGGGATTGGTGGGTTTGGTAGGGGCTCATCTATCCTCCCTCTCCTTTCTCTTTGTCTTTTTCTGCCCTCAAAACAAATTACAGCTCTCTGAAGAAAGCAAATCCTTTCCAAGCTTCTGGAATTCCCTCACCTTCACGCTCTCCACTCCAGATACCTCCAGCAGAATTGTCTGTTCTCTGCAGCAGATCCTGACCCAGAAGATTTAAGGGCCTTCATGAGATAGTTTTTCAAATGAAAAAATCTGTGGGAGTGTCTGAATCCTGTAAATTAAATAAATGGGAAACGTTCTTCCTGCTAAATTAACCAGTCCTTACTCTCAGGCAACCTCCCATTCATAATTCCTCTACAGCAACACTTACTTTCAAACCCTTCCTAAAAGCCCAGCTCTTCCAACCAGCCTTCCCTGATTTACTCCCAGTGCCCCAAGTTATATGATATCTACCCATAGCACTTGCATATTTATTTATACTCTTCCTCAACACTTATGCATGCATATGATTTATTGTACAGTCATATGATTAATTCTAATTCCCCCATTTGTAAACATTTTTATCTGCCTCCCCTGCTAGGTTCCTTGTGGGAAAGGAATGTGACTGGTGCTTCTGTTGTAATTTCCCAAGCAGTTCAGTGCATTACACCCAGTGGGTCCTCAACCATTTTTTCTCCTCTGTGCCAACTTTTCGTTTTGAGTACAGGGGTAAAGAGGGGGCAGGATTTTAGAATGTGAGGGGTAGGGGTGGGGGGAGGGGTGGCAAGGAGGGCTTGGAGAGAACAGCTTCCTAGAAGCCAGAGGTCACCATTCTGCGTCTTCCTTGCCACCTCATCTTTTCAAAGACCTGTGATGAGCAAGGCTAAGAGATCAATTCAAACAATTGTGGGAGCCTTCCCCCCGACCCTATAACTGCCCAAATTAATCAGGCACTTCTGCTGTTCAGTCCGCAACACGATTTGTAGGTGTGATCAGAAGCATACAAGGGAGGGGTGGAGGCCGTGATAATCTGCTAACACCTGGGATGAATTTCAATACAAAAAGGAAATAATGGAATGGAGCATGTTTTCAAAAAAAATGGACATTTCCAAAACGCACATTTTTAGAAGTGTGCATGCCATCACTGCAATCTGAAAGGATGAAGGAATCAGAAAACCATCTAGCTGCATGATTCTTTCAGTGGGAGTTATTTACCTTTGCTAAATAGGGGTTGGCAAGGGGCCATGAGCCTGCATAGATTTATTTGTTACTCTTTATTTATTAAAATGCTCCAGATACAGATTAACTCTGTGTGCATTATTTATTATTGTTTCACCTGCCTTGAAACTACAGCAGCGAGCAGTTTGATGAATGGACTGGACTATTCCCCTTCTCCCTATTGGAAGGCCAGAATCTCCACAGTCTCATCTGAGCAGCCAAGCTTCGCACCGTGCAAACACAGAACTTGGATGTTTGCTTACAGCCGCGTGGCTCCCTGGGTACCAGAGCCTCCTTAGTTTCCAGGAATAGAAACAGCCGCCGGAATAGCGAGGCTTGGCCAAGTCATTCATGCCTGGTACCACCCTCGGATGCTTGCCGCTCCAAAGGGTAAGCTTGAAGAATCACCTTTTCAGGGATCACCTTCAGCAGGCAGCTGAGGAGTGGAACAGCAGAGCTGTGACCAGAAGCAATCGAACACCACAGTCAGGTATTCTAATTCCGGCACTGCCACTTGTCTGCTATGTGACCTTGGGCAAATCACTTAACGTCTCTGTGCCTCAGTTACCTCATCTGTAAAATGGGGATAAAGACTGTGAATCCCATGTGGGACAGGGATTGTGTCCAACCTGATTAGCTTGTAGATTCCCCAGAGCTTAGAACAGGGATCGATCTATAGTAAGTGCTTAACAAATGCCATTAAAGGTAGACAGCAGAATATCCACTGTGAGGTCAGCAGAGACGCTGTGCCACACGGTCTGAAGCACAGTCTGCCCTTTAGAGAAGAGGGATCAAGCATTTCAAGCAGAAATATATGAGTGGATTGTGTTAAGGAGCATAATAATAATGGTACTTATTAGGTGTTCACTATGTGTTAAGCCCTAGGGGAAATTCCTGGGAATTTGATACTTGTGCTTCTGCCCACTGAGACTGTGAGCCCCATGTGGGACTATATTGGGCCTGATGAACATTTATCTCCCCAGCACCTAGAACGGTGTTTGACAAATGTTTGACACACTTAAAGACTATATGCAGTGGCCTATTGATTGAGACTTTGAGCAAGTCACTTAACTTCTCTGTGCCTCACTTCCCTCATCTGTAAAATGGGGATTAGGACTGTGAGCTCTCTGTGGGTCAGGGACTGTGTCTAACTCAATTATCTTTTATCTATTCCAGTTCTTAGTGCACTGTCTGGCACACAGTAATAACTTAAAAACCATAAAAATATATCTATATCAAAATGCATTTAATCCCCATTTTACAGATAAGGAAACTGAAGAACAGAGAAATTAAGTGATTTGCCCAAGATTGTATAGCAAAAAAGGGGTACACAGGGAATTAGAACCCATGTCCTCTGACATTCAGGCCTGTGCGCTTTCCATTAGACCACACTAGGTCACTACATTCAATTCATCTGCAGAGTTTCTCAGCCCCAAATTCTTTTGACAGAAGGTTATCTGTTGTTAGTGACAGGGGTTTCCACCCATCATAACTACAAGCAGAGCCATGGACTAAGTACCTTTACTGGAGGAGTAAATGTCATTACTAAACTCTGCTCCTCTTCCGCTCACCCTCCAGCTCCAATCAGAAATGGAGGATGCTGCACCCCTGAAGACTCAGGAACTGCAATATGGATTGGCCATGAAGCCTTTCAAATGGGTTAAACCAAGAAGGAAAATCAGGTCTCTGAAGTCCTGTATAGATGACTTTCTGTTTAAACCATCCTGGCAAAAAAATCATTTTCTCACCTTTTTGCACAATGTCTAAAGCAAAGTTCTGTTATGGAATAGTCCAACAAAATAGCAGCAACCTTCTATGGCATCGGGAGTCAAGGGCAAAATAAACTGCCTAATATAAACCGGCAAAGCACTTTGCTCTTACATAAATTCAAAAACGATTGCAAAGAAACACAAAGACACACACACGCACACACACATTGTACATACACATATATCTCCTGGGAAAAAGTTTGAGAAATTGATTTTTTTGTAGGTCTGTTATAATTTGAGTCCAATTTTCATTTTTAATAGAGTTAGGTGTGCTGGCAGGAAAATCAAGTCAGCTGATTCCACCTTCACACATAAAGCAGAGCACATATTGCCATTTAGGCACCTCTCTCCATACAGGACCTGAAATTCTTTGCAAATGGTAATGTTCTCATTGAGAATGTTCTTTTCTAAAACTGGAATCATTTCTCAGCCCCTTCATTTCCCATGCTTGTAAAATTATTTAGTAAAAGCTTCACACTAAGCAATTTATAAGGTTACATTAATTTACTGCAAAATACAGTCATACTTGAATGTTGGGTACTTTTTGGATCATTATAGAACAGCATTGTCGACACAGATTAGAAAACTCTTGAGGGAGGGAGTGAGGGAGGAAGGAAGAAAACTTGATTTAATCAGAGAGACCATTAATTTCCCAGAAAAACTATGCCCTTCTCACATTGGTCTGATGATAGTCTATATTCTAGTGGCAACCTCAAGAAACTTGTGTTTGGTAAATCCTCCTGGTAAACCAAGCTTAGATTTCACAACCCTAGCAGAATGAGATTTACCTTCAACCCAAATCCCTCTCAATAATAATAATAAGCACTATCATTACTACAGAATTTATTAAGGCTTTCTATGTGCCAAGCAATGGACTAAGTATATAATAATGAACTAAGTGCATATCTGAAGGGCAGTAACAGATATTCAGATCCCTGTCCTACACGGAATTCAGAAAGAAGAACAGGTATTTATAACACATTTTACAGATGAGAAAACAAAGGCCCAGAGAAGTGAAGTGACTTTCCGAAGGTGTCACAGGAGGCAAATGGCAGAACTGGGAATAGAACCCAGGTCTTTTGATTCCAGGCCGGTGTTCTTCCCACTAGTTCCAGCTGCTTCAAAACACCGTTTTAATCCCATTTCATCTACTCTCTCAGAAGACAATAATTGCTAGTTAATATCAATATACATTATGCTTTCATACACACTAAAAGACAGGTAAGAAGAAAATAATCAATATGCGTAAAGTATGTACTGCACACCTCCTGTGTGAGGAATATTGTCCAGGTATTTAGGTGCTTGGAGGAAGAATTTAAGGCAAAAATCCCTGCCTACCAGGAATTTAACCTGATGGGGAAGACGGACACAAAATCATATCTACTAATTTAGAAGAGTTAAAACAGCATGAGAGTAGGTCTAAACATGGGAAGTTAAATAAACTGCTAACAAAAACATAAAGTGCCTTAGAGTGCTGAAATGTTGAGGTATGTATGAACAGAAAGGTGGAAGTATTAATCAGAGAAGGCCTCATGGAAGAGTCAACTTTTTGGAGGGATTTGAAGGAGGTTACTATCTTAATTTAGTGAGAGTGAGGAAAAGGGGGTTTCAGCCAGGGGAAAGACTTGAGCGATGGGTCGGGGGAGAGAGGTGGGAAACATGGATGGTTAGGAAGTTGGTTTGGGATAAAAGATAAAAGATCCCTTTACACATTCTTTTATCATGATGGAAGAAAGCACTGATGAAAGGAAAGGTGGAAGGGAATGAAGAGCAAAGAGAGAAGATGTATTTGATCAAATCAAAAAGACAAAAAATACCAAAGTCGTGATTTGAAGTCTTTGTCATCCCTTGTATCACCAGCAAGCCGGCTTCCAAGCTGTAGAAGATTAACTAAATATATACCTCAGGGTGCTGACTATTGGATATTTGGGCTTAACTGGCCAACCTCTATTCTTTATCAAGAGTTCAGAGTGTGAGGATTAAAATGAGAAAAAAAGAATAGGCTTTTTGAAATGCTCTTGTATTTTCAAATCAACACAAAAATGTACCAATAATAATTCATGATTATGGTACTTAGTAAACTCTTATAATGGGATAAGCACAGGGTAGCTACAAGATATAATCAGGTCACAGTCCCTTCCCCACATGGAACTCACAGTCTAAGAGAGAAGGGAGAGGAGCCAGATTATCCACATTTTACAGATGAAGCAACTGAGACACCGAAAAATGATTTGCCCTGTGTTACACAGCAGTTCAGTGGCAGAGCTGCAATTAAAACTTGGGTCTCCTGATTTACAGTCCAGTGCTCTTTCCACTAGGTGACATTGTCTCCCTGATAATAAAAGTTCATTAAATATTTTCACATATAAGACTCAACCCAATCAGATTCAAGTTGAGCAATACCAAAAAAAAAAAAATTCTATAGAGAAGCACTATGGCCTAGTGGAAAGAATATGCACCTGGGTTCTAATCTCAGTTCTGCCATTTGTTTGCTGTGATACCCTGGTCAAGTCACTTAACTTTTCTGTGCCTTTGTTTCCTCATCTGTAAAATGGAGATTAAATACTTGATCTCCTTCTACTTAGAATGAGCACTCTCCCTCTGTGAGAAAGGGACTTCATCCCACCTGATTATCTTGTAGCTATCCTAGTGTTAAGGTGCTTAGAGCATAGTAAGTACTTTTAAACATTATCATTATTCCATGCCCTGTGACTACCTGTTACTCATTAAAATTAGATATAAAGGTTTGAGGAATAGTCAGGGACCCAGTAGGCAGCACAAAATATAAATATATGCAAAAATCAGTACGTGCTTATCAATTTCTGTTATATCTGCAAAATGGCAGCTGTTAAAAGAAAACAAAGACACTGGTGCATCAAGGGAGACTCTTCCAAGATTCAGGTCTGGCTTTGACAACTGGATCCAGTATGGTAGAGCTCAGGGTTAGTTGATGCATCACTCACAAATTTATTGAAACAAAGTCTGTGCAGGGCTAGATAGTGTCATTCATTAAGATTCATGCAATGCCAGAAAGTCTTATCCACTAGATAACCGAGAGAAGTAAAATCTTCAGAATAATCACTAGTGTAGAAAGGTGCGATTGACTACCTTTCTATGTGCCAAGTCTAGCCCTTACGGTACTGAAACACAAAGCTGTGGTACATTAAACAAAGTAGATCTTCATCAAAGATATGGAAATTGATTGCCTTTCTTATGTTTAAGAATGAGAGACAAATCATTTGCAACCAGGCCCATACAGCTTTGTGCCAAGGCTCTCTTTCCAAAGGTATTATCATTAGCGAGAACTCCAGGAAAGAAGTCATTGCAAATATTCCCAGTTCATGCCCAGAGAATTTGATAGAAATTTTGGACCTTATGTCAAGTCAGACAACAATGTCTTTGTGGATAGATGCCAAGAAAAGGCAGCAACACCAATGTTTTAAAGCCCAGAAAATTAAGAAATTACCATGAATTTTTAGAGTTTGACATCAGTCACTAGATTAGGGGATTTTATATGGTATTTGTTAAGCACTTACTATGTGTCAAGCATTGTTCTAAGTGCTGGGGTAGATACAAGTCAATCAGATGAGACATGGCCCTTTCCCACATGGATCGCACAGTCCAAGTAGGAGGGAGAACAGTTATTGAATCCCCATTTTGCAGTTCAAAGAAATTGATACAGAGAAATTAAGTGACTTCCCCAACTTTCAGAGCTGGGATTAGAACCCAGGTCCTCTGCATCCCATACCCATGCTCTTATTAGGCCATACAGCTTCTAATGTGGATCCAATAAGAAACTGGATTCATTAAAAAATGAATTCTGGATCATCTAGGTCATAAGCTCAACTCAGGGACAGCAGTCACAGGAATCTTTCTTGACCTAAGATTCTTGAAGATAAAAAAAAGCATGCAGCAAATTTAGCAAGTATAATATGCACTGCCCACCTTCCTAAGCGGAATGACTTCTAAGTTGCATACAGTGTGATCTAGGGTGACATTTCAGATTCAGCCATTTCACCCACACCCACAAATATAGGTAATACCCAGTGTGAGCACCATAATATAATAACAATCATGATCTTTTGAAAGCACTTATTAGATGCTAAGCACTGGGATAGGTGCAAGAGAATCAAATCAGACAGCGCCTACCCCACCTAGGACTCACGGATTAAAGCAGCTAGCTAGTCTCCATTTTACAGACTCAGAGACGTGACTTACTCCAAGTCACTCATCACATCAAGGATTGGAGATGGAATTAGAACTTGGCTCTCAGCTTTGAAAAAAAAAAATGTTAAAAAAAAAATGTTACGCATAACTGAGTCCTCTACTAGATTAGAGAGCTAGAGCCCTTAGTGATCCTCAGTAGCTGTTAATTGAATGAAGAAATTACCTTTAGAACACAGTAATTTAAGTGCAAACTAAAAACCAACTTTCAATTTCCTTAGAATACAAACCAAGGGAGGATTTTTTACAAAAATCTCACCATAGCAAATTCATGTTGAACAGTAAAAATTTGTTGCATGCTAGTCAGCATGACCTGTGCAAGGAAAAAAAACAATTAAATGAAAGCAGTATAGGTCATCAGTCAAAGCTAGTAGTTATTACAACAAAAAGGTCAGATCCATATGAAAGAGAAATCTCTTTGGTTTTTACTCAACTCACCTCAACCCAAAGGGTTTGAAATGGAGCCCTAAGGAGAGAGGAGCAAAGGCAAGGAGAGAGGAAGGGAAAAGAAGGGAAAAGAAGGGAGAGGAGTAGAAAGGAAGGGAGGGAAGCAGAAAGGAAGGGAGGGAAGCAGAAAGGAGGGGAGGGAAGCAGAAAGGAGGGGAGGGAAGGAGAAAGGAGGGGAGGGAAGCAAAAAGGAGAGAGGGAGAGAGTGGAGAGGAGGGGAGAGAGAGTGGAAAGGAGGGGAGAGAGAGTGGAAAGGAGGGGAGAGAGAGTGGAAAGGAGGGGAGAGAGAGTGGAAAGGAGGGGAGAGAGAGTGGAAAGGAGGGGGGAGAGAGTGGAAAGGAGGGGTGAGAGAGTGGAAAGGAGGGGTGAGAGAGTAGAGAGGAGGGGAGAGAGAGTGGAGAGGAGGGGAGAGAGAGGGGAGGGGAGAAGAAGGAAAGTACCAGGTTAGTTACAATGTAATCAGATCAGACACAGTCTCTGTCCCACATAGAGGTCATAGTCTAAGGGGCACACTTATTTAATCCCCATTTTAGAGATGAGGAAACAGACTCAGAGAACAGAAGTGACTTTTCCAAGGTCACACAGCAGCTAAGTGGTCTAGCTGGGATTAGAATCCAGGTTTCCTGGTTCCAGCCCTTTGCCATGTCCCTTTGGCCTTGATGCTTCTCTAACCACTGACAAAGTTTCCCCAAAGTGCACAGGTAGGCCCCTTTGTGCAAAGACAACAGAATCTCCTAAAAATATAGTAATTAAGGTATTGGTGAAGGCTTGTGATGGTATTTAGAAAAGGCAGAAGGCAATAGTAAGTGGTTTATCTGAAAATCTACCAGTCACCAAACTGACAAGAGGCAACTTTCCTAACTTAAGCAGCAAGCAATAAGTCATCTGTAACAACAGATGCTTTGATGCTGTTGCTTTGTTTCTGAACGAGATTGAAAATTCTCAATATCAGGACCCCTAAAAACATTTCCCAGTTCAAAAATGACCTCTGATGCTTATCACAACACTATTATTCTGCCCTCAAGAAACTTAGATGAAGTAATGTATTACTCATAGATCAAACTCAGTGTGCTATTTCGCAGGCTTATTTCATCTTTAAAAACAGGACATAAAATTAGTATAATACACGGATAATTTTTCTGTCTTGTCTTTTGAAAATTAACCATCTCAGAATTAAGATAAAGGGAAATTCTTTTATGCCCTCTTCTCCAATAGCAAATGCAGTCAAGTGGAACTTACTTTTTCAGTGGTATTTTTTAATCACCTACCATGTGCCAGGCACTGTACTAAGCTAGTTACAAGCTAATCAGGTTGGACAGAGTCTATATCCCACATGGGGCTCTTAGTCTTAATCCCCATTTTATGGAAAAGGTATCTGAGACACAAAGACATTAAGTGACCTATCCAAGGTCACATAGCAGACAAATGGAGGGGCAGCATTAGAACCCAAGTCTTTCTGACTCCCAGGTTCGTGCTCTCTCCGTTAGACCATGCTCCTTCTCCTTTCAAGATACACCCTCTCCTCCAGTGAAAGCCAATCTACTCTTTTGCTTGAAGTTGCAATGAAAACAGAACCCTAAGCCATAAAAATGTTAAAATATAAATGTGAAATAATTTCACTAGATTTCTTTTCAACATGAGAATCCTTATAAGAAGAAAGGTGTGCTTAAATGAAATGGGCTCTTTTGGAAGAATTCACAGTTGCACTTTCTGATCCTCATTGAACTCTTTTAGATGTATTGTCAAGTCTATTTATGGAAAACTAAAATGGCAAATAAAAGAGCTTTTTCATTCCTGGATAGATAACCCTTACTTTGCCATGTGTTTTATGAGCTTTCCAGGAGCTAGAAATGAGACAGGGATGGCATTATCCAGTTGGATAATTTCATGATTAGACATCTGGAGCTGAAGTTCTAACTCTGCACCCTCAAAGACAATGAGGAAAACCTTGAAATGAAAACAGACTTTTCTAGGTCTCATTTTCTCCAGTGAACAGAAAAGGAACTTTGCTACATCTCAGCCATTGACCCCATCAATCCTAGAAGCCAGTATTCCTGAAGCTCTTTGCAGATCACTTTTGCCCCACTCAATCCATCAATAATATTTGTGTGCCTTCTGTGAGCAGAGCACTGTACTAGGCAGTGGAGTGAGTAGAATAGAGTTGGTAAATAGTGTTCCCTGCCCTGTTTAGGAAAAGACAGAAAATAATTACAGATAGGAGGAAAATGGGAATGGATAAGTGAGCCCTGCAGACTGTGAGCTCCTTGTATGCAGGGATCACGTCAACCAATTCTGTTGCAGTGTACTTTCCCAAGCACTTAGGACAGTGCTTTGCACTCAGTATAAGTGTTTCATAGATACCACTGATTAAGTGAGGGCTTGCATTCTTGCAGAACCAATGCTTAGGGAAACCCGCTATTTTGCATCCACACACCTGCTCACTCTAACTCTAAACTGCATAGCACTGAACAAGCAGTAGCACTGAACAAGCAGTTAGTGGATCTGCTGCTTAGGGCATGCCAAATTGTTTACTTTCATGCCCTTGGCCCATACCTGGTCCTGCAGTACCAACCAGTAGTTCAGCAGATCAATCATTAGCATTATATTGAGCCCTTGTTCTATTCAGAGTAATGTGCAAAGAGCTTGGGAGAGTACAGAGTTAGTAATAATAATGATAACAATTGTGGTATTTGTTAAGCACTTCCTAGGTACTGTACTAAGTGTTAGGGTAGATACAAGGTGCTTGTGTCCCACATGGGGCGCACAGTCTTAATCCTTATTTTAAGGATGAGGTAACAGGTACAGAAAAGTGAAGTGACTTGCTCAAGGTGAGTGGAGGATGAATGGTGGAGCTTCGGGGCTTGATGATGCTTGGGAACATGGACAACACTCATGAAGCAGTGTGGGTTAATGGAAAGAGCATGGGCTTGAGAGTCAGAGGTTGTGGGTTCTAATCCTGATCTACCATGTCAGCTGTGTGACTTTGGGCAAGTCACTTAACTTCTCTGTGCCTCAGTTACCTTATCTGTAAAATGGGGATTAAGACTGTGAGCCCCAGTTGGGACAACCTGATTACCTCATATCTACCCCAGTGCTTAGAATGGTGCTTGGCACATAATAAGCACTTAACAAATACCATTATTATTAAGAGTAGAAGAGCTGAATGACCTAGTGGAAGGAGCACAGACCTAGGTTTTAATCTCACCTTCACCACTTGCTTGCTGTATGGCCCTGGGAAAAGTCACTTCAGTTAACCATAAACATGTTTCCTCATCTGTAAAACCCTTTCTCCATTCCACTTAGATTGTGAACCTCTTGTGGAACAGAGACTGTGTCCAACCTTATTATACTGTATCTACCCAGTGCTTAGTACAGTGTCTGGCACCTACATATGACAAATTTTATCCTCTTTCCCTTTCTCCCCTGTGTAGATAAGCTTAAATCCTCGAGGGTAGCCTGAATGTGTTTAAGCACTTTTATGCCTTCTCTATTCCCTTGGGAGAACAGGGTTCAATAATAATACAATTACTCTGACCTAACGCTGTTTGTGCATTACTATTTAATGAGGTTCTCCACAGCAGCCCTCCAGAGAACAATTTAGCCACAAAATGAAGCCAGTAGTGCTGTTTGAGCATTGACATGAATATGGTCACTAGTCCCAGCGAGAGCAAAATCAGACTCCGGAGAAACTTGTCTTCGAGGAGTAGTCTAGGAGAGTCTTACATTGAACCCCTCAAGGGACAGGGACTGGATCTAATTCCCACCTGTATATTCTCTCCAAGAGTTGCATACAACGTTCTGCAAAGAGTAAGCACTTAATAAATGCTATTATTACTACCACAATAACAAACCAGATCAAGCAAACTCGTCCAGGGCAGGAGGGATTCCAGCACTGTCAGTTTGTTCATGGAAAAAAGCCCTTAGAGGCCACACATATATAAATGGATATTTAATCGTACATTCAATTATTTATTCTGAAGCAGCATGACCTAATAGAAAGAGCAGATGTCTGGGAGTCAGAGGATATGCGTTCTAATTTCCAGCTCCTCCACTTATATGCTATGTGACCATTAGGTCACTTTACTTCTCTGTGCCTCAGTTCCCTCATCAGCAAAATGGGATACGATACCTGTTCTCCCTACTACTTAGAATGTGAATTCCATGTGGGTCCTGGTTATCTTGAATCTACTCCAGAAGTTAGTACAGTGCTTGGCACATAGTAAGTACTTAAATACCACAATCATTATTACTAAATTTAGATATATTTCTATACCAGTGTCTCCCTATTAGAATGTAAGCTCTTTGTGGGCAAGGAATGTGCTTTTGTTGAACTCTCTCAAATGCTAAATGCAGTCTATTGCACCCTGTGGGTGCTCAATAAATAGCATCAGAACTACTAGTTCTACTACTACTGCTTTTGAGATAGGCCAGATATGGGGAAGTGTGATATAGGGGATTTTCCTTGAAGGTGGGGGGATTGTGATCTTGAAAACCTTTTCTGATAAGAAAACCTTACTAGTCACCACTGGTGCCGTGAGAATGTGCAGATCAAGAGGTACGTGTTTCAAAGATACCTCTTGAGCTGGTATTTTTCAGTATAAATTTAAGTTGTTACATCATTAACAGAACACTTTATACCCTTTCCACTCATTGCTATTTTAAATACAGTAAAGATGCAGAAAAGCAGAAAATCAAAAAATACTGTGAGGTACAAGAGAGAAGGGCAGAGACAGGGAAATGGAGCAATTTCATGCCAGAACTGCCACCACACACATGGATCCAATCCTGGTTGTAACACGCCTGGAATATTGAAATATTATAATAGCCATGAAAGGAGAAGCAGTGTGGCCTAGGGAAAAGAGTATAGGTCTACCTCAATGCTTAGTATAATGCTTGGCACATAGTAAGTGCTTAAATATCGTATTATTAAAGGGAGGTATGTAGAGAGTAAAGGAGGTATAAGAGACTTTATTGTATTTGTTAAACACTATGTGCCAAGCACTATACTAAATACTGTGGTAGAAACTAGCTAATCAAGTTAGACACAGTCCATGACCCATATGGGGCTCACAGTCTTAATCCCCATTTTTCAGATGAGGTAATAAGCCCAGATTCGCCCAGGGTCAAGCAGAAGACAAATGGCAATTCAAGAATTTTGTTGAATAGTTATAAATCCTGTCCAAGGCAATTGATAAACATAAATATTGACTAGTCACAACCTTGAATGTGAACAAATTCTCAATCAATAAATCAAAAGTATTTCAACATGCGCTCTGGAGAGAGCCATATATTAAGGGCTTGGGTGAGCACAGTGGAATTAGTCCTCCCCATTCCTGCCCACAAGGAGTTTATAATCTAGGGTAGGAGATGTATTCAAATAAAATACAAGTAGGGGACACAACAGAGCATAAAGATAAGGAGGTAAGTGCTGGAGGTGGAGGGGAGGGTGAATACCAAACTGTTTAGCTGATGAGAACTCAAGTACACAGGTAGTAGAAAATGAGGGAGAGGGGTTGGGGAAGTTGATGAGAGATTAGTCAGGACTGATGGCCCAACAGCAGGATAAAAAGGTTAGGCTGACCATTTGCCCTAAAGTTGAGCTACTCGCTATCCAAATTCCAATAACAACTGCAGAATGGAGAAGACGGGATCTGGTTGTCCCTACTACTTTACTGTCATGCCCAGGCACACAAAGCCATGATCATGGCTTTGCTCCAAACAGATAGCGTCATCGGGACATTTTTATCATCAGGACATTTTTATCAATGCGTAATGACGCTTCTTGTAGTGGGAGGAAGCATGATTATGTGTGAAAGATTACCTTCCAGGGAGCCGTTAGCACACGAGTGATTATTTTTACTTTATAAATGTGCATTCCACACCACTTAGTGTGATAGATAACGGACTCTGGCCATACACCATGGAAAAGGAAATCTGCTTAGGGGTTGGGTCTATTTAAAATGAAGCAGCTCATGCCGAGAAAAGGAACGGAATCTTTTTTGTCCCGCCACACAAGGCATACCTATTTGACATCATTCCAAAATAAGCTCAAAAGGAATACCACTTGGAAAATGTGTCTTTTCCTTCATGCCCAGTGTAACAAGCTATCTTATTCCCCTGTCCTCTTATATTGGTTCACTTGAATTTGTGTCCTCTCCAGCTCCACATATGGCCTAGTGTAAAGAGCACAGACTGGGAACATAGGCTCTTATTCCAGCTCAGCCACTGGACTGTTAGGTCAGCAGGGGCAGATCATAGAACCTCTCTGTGCCTCCATTTCCTAATCTGTGAAGTATAAGATATCTGCTCTCCACCCTTCTTAGATTTTGAGCCCATGTGGGATAGGGGCTGTCTCATCTGATTATCTTGCATCTATCTCTGCACTTGTATATTACTTATTAGAGAGTATATGCTTAATATACCATCATCGTCATTATTAGTATAACTGAAATGTTGCCATACATGTGAGTGATGGAAAGGGATTTAAAATTCATGAATGAAGTCTATTTGCTAGGTAGGTTTTGAGAGAAACACAAAAATCAGTGTATAAAGGGTTTCCTTCTGTTAACCTGAACACACCAACTTAGTTGGGTGGTGGACTGTTAGTAAAAGTGAATGCGCCACCCAACCAGCACTAGAAACAGCTGGGGAACCTCTCAATTAACAATATTTATTGAGTTCTTACTGTGTGAAGAACACTGTACTAAGCATTTTGGAGCAGAATTGAAAAACATGTTCCCTGCTCACAGTGAATTTGGAGCTGAGTTAGTTGTGTCTCCAGTCCATTCGCCAAGATATGCAAACCTCTCACCCTTGAATTGAGAGATTCACATGCCAACCATGGCCAAGAGCTAGAATTATATTTTCTGTGATTTTCTCCCTCCTCCCCAAGGCATCCCCACCTTCCCTCTGACAAAAAGAGAGTTCTCCTGTGCCATTCCCTCTTCTGGTGAAAAGTCAACCTGGAGAAATTAGCAACAGTATATTTGTTACATAGAGTACATGAATAAATAGAAGTGGTTCAATTTCCCAAATGCCAGATGCTATACATTTTCTGGTAGGAATCAGGATTGTAGGTCTTTAGTAACACTTACCGCCAAGCTAACATCTGTTCTTAATATACCGTGTACTTGCTGGTAATCTTAAACACTCGAAGGCTATTAGGAACTTCTTGTCTTTGGTTTTGAGCAGTCATAAGACCCACAGAGTAGCAATACCATTAAGAGGCACATCAAGCCAGAAACAAACAATACAGTCATTCTAGCTGTTATTTATAGTGCTGAGGTTTATTGCATTCTTTTTTAAGAGTGGCGTAAGGATCAGATCATTGAAAACCTCCCAACGATGAAAACATTAGGCAGAGAAGGGGAAGATAGCCTGGCCTTATAGAAGGAGCATTTGACTGGGAATCAGAATACCTGGGTTTCATTCAACTCTGTTTCCTGTCTGCTGTAATACCTTGATCGAGTCACTTTGCCTTTCTAGGCCTCAGTTTTGTCAGTTGTGAAATGGGGAGAATACATCTTCTCTCCCTCCTTCTTAGATTGTGAACCCTGTGTGGGACAAAAACACTGTTTAAAGCCCTGGGACTCCTCATCCTGGACATTCTTTGTGTCAATGATTATGCTTGGAGAAACGCATCTTCACGCAATTATCAATGGTATTTACTGAGCACTTAACTAAGCACTCGGAAGAATACAATACAACAGAGTTGGTAGACAAATTCCCTGCCCACAAGTGACTAACAGTCTAGAGGGAGAGACAACTATGAATTTTTTCTCAATAGCAAAGCTCTGTGATCTGGCAATTAGCCTGAAGAATGAAGTTGTGTCCTGTCTGCCCAGACAACCCCACCCCACAATTAAGGATCTTCACTCAACACAGCTGCAGGCTGTCAATTAATTCTGCTACCTCTCCCACCAGCAATGCCCAATCAATCCAGAATTGGTCTAACTGGCCTAATGCCATTTTCAGTTTCCTTTCATCAAAATCTTTTCAAAGCCTTTTTACTAATGTTCCCCCACTTCCAGCTGTTGCATGCTCTACTGGTTTGCCTTCTCCTGCTGCCTTCCAGATATCCATAAAATCAAAGTCAAAGACAAATTTAACTCCTTCCTTCAGAAAATAAATGCAAAAGGTACACATCATCCAGACTATGTATATCAAAGCCGGATTTGGGATTACAAGGGAGCTTCAAAAGCACACAAGTTATGGGGATGCACTCTTAACCAATGTCTCAATTTCCAAGTGCAAAAACCTATTTTGTATTTAGTATATCAAATTATGTATGGAAACTTTTAAATTAAGCCCCTTCTGGCCAGGAAAGGCCTCTTTCACTTGTTTATTGCCCAAACTCCTTCCACAATACCTAAAACACAGTAGGTGCTCCAGTAACTATTGTTGAAACGGACTCTGAATAGAAATTTAAGTCTGCAGTATAGAAACATCAAAAAAATATGAAAATTGTGGTCATAACTTATCAAAAGAGGCCTCCTGTGACTGAAACTCCAAGCTTAAAATTTACTTAAATAACCCAATTAGAAATCTTTAAGAGACAGGGGGAAAAGACCAACTGATGACTAATTAAAGTGACAGGCATTCATCTGAGTCATGAGGTACCTTGGTACCTTATGCAGTAAAAATAGTGTCTCATTAGTCTTTTAAACATTTATTCCCAGGTCTTCATGAAATTGATATTTAATCACTCTCCCAGTGTACAGCCAGCACTTATTACACAGGGAAGACTTGGAGAGTGGAAAGTTTATAAAATCTCTGTCAATCTCCGCTCCATTTGAGGAATGAATCATTATAATGGTCCACTGGCGAGGGGAGAACTCTGAATGGGAACCTGTAATTAACTCGGCTTCATGTTTTATTGATGGCATTTGCTGTGCTCCAAGATCTGATCTCAGGAAGGGTACCCATGGATCACCCTGCAAAATATAGCCTAGCAGGCCACAATCACATCTGTATCAGTGTTGTTTGCTATGGTGCAGCATTTTGAACTGTGAAGCTCAGAATAGAATGTGCAGATGTGCCGCTTCCCAGAGAATAAACAAAGTACACTAAAAATGCCCAATAAACTGTTGTTATCTTGCTAGATTACCGAGCAAAATCGCCTGTTGAGATGCACATTTGTTAGCACGGTGGCTGCTTTTTCAAAACCGGGACAGTCAAGATTCTGAATAAGACATCTTAAATTCGCAATGCACTTTGATTTTTCGCTTTCGCCATACTTCCCTCACTTTATCTTCACTACCACTCTGGCGATGTAACTTGAGTTAGCAGTTATCTCCATTTGCAGACCGGGAAAACTGGGGCCTAGCAAGGCTTAGTGACTTGCCCAAGATCCCACAGCAGGGACAGTGGTGAAGACAGGATTACCACACAGGTTCTCAGACTACCAGACACATGCTCTCTCTACTTAAACTTGCCGCCTCTCTTCAGTTGTTTAGCCAAGAAAGTGGGCCAAAGCCTGGATTTGGTCTGATAGTATTGAATTTACCTCAGCACTTAGGACAGTGTTTAGCATATAAACACTTAAAACAGGTTTCAATAGCTCTCATTTTCCATATATGCAGTTATATATCCCCGCCCGAAGTCCAGCCCTAGATCTCTTCTGTGTCACCTACGCACTTGAGTCTATACCCCCTAAATACTTTGGTAATTACCCCACCCACACGCCTCAGCACTTACTTCAATAGTATTTATTGAGTGCTTATTATGTGCAGAGCACTGTACTAAGCACTTGGGTACTTACATATCCTTATACTCTGTCACTTCCCCCATGTGTCCTTTGTTTTGTCCTTTGTTCTTCCCCACTTTTAGCACCACAGCAATTATGTACACATCTGTAATTTATTTATTTATATTAATGTTGTCTCTACTGCCACCCCCACAGACTGTAAGCTCATTGTGGGCAAGGGATGTCTGTTTATTGTTGTATTGTACCCTCCCAAGTGCGCAGTAAAGTTCTCTGCTCATAGTAAGTGCTCAGTGAATGCGATTAAATGAATGAAATATCACTGGTTAACTGATTATGTTGAGATGCATGCCCATATGCTTATGTGTTTATCACTGGGTACTGATCTCATCTAATTTTCCATGAACCCCTTTCCTACATCCTCTCCCTGACGTGGAACTCTATATATCCCAGACTATCACATTCCCCGCCTTCAAATTATTATTAAGGTCAAATCTCCTCCAAGAGGCCTTCCCCGAGTAAGCCCTCTTTTCCCCAGCTTGCTATCCCTCCTGTTTCTTCTATGCACTCGGTGCTGTGACTTGGGCAATTGATATTAGCCCCACTGGATAATATACGAGATACTCAGATTAGACACAGTTGTTACTCAGTAAGTATGACTACTACTTCTCAAGTATGGCACTGCTCAACGGGTTTATGGATTACTTCATCAAAGATTGATTTACTAAGACTGAAAAATGGTCCTGTTAGGTTATTTCTTCCATAATATGGAATACTCATGTGTAGACTGTAAGCACCTTGTGGATAGAGATCACATCTACCAACTCTTTAAAGAGTAAAGAGATCTTAAGGAATTTTATTTTATTTTTTATAAGCCTGTATACTTACCTCTCACAGTCAAGCATCCTCTTGTAGCTGTCCTTGTGAAAGATTGTCAAGCAGAGAAATTCAGGGAAAATTCTCTTTCAAGTAAGGAACCAAATATTTAAGCTAAAATGTCTGATTATGAAGGAACAAAGTCCATTTATATAACCATAACCTCTAAAGGATTTAAGCAATTATCACCAACCCCTTTAGTAAGCAAAGATATGATGTGAATACTACAAACAAACAGATCCCCAAATCCACTACCAGAAGTGCCTCAATCTCCTTCCGAGGTACTGGGTAAATAGACACATCAGGAAAACAAGACTTTAACATTTCCCTCCTTGCTGGGAGGATTAATGAAACAATCTTTGAAAAATGCTTTGAATGCAAACAAATTAGGTGCTGCATTGAACACAGGAGGACATTGTTTCAACCCACGGTGGGTAGAAACGGAATTGCAAGAAGCTCAATGTTTACTAGAAAATATCCAAAAGACGTTACGTGTCCAATAATTGGGCAAAGAAAGGCATTGTTTCAGTCCAGTGTGCTTAGAAACCAAATATACAATGGAGTATTTACTGTAAAATGTCCAGTATTTTTTACAACAACTGGAGTGAAAAATTCCTCTCCCAATTATAAATTAAGATCTCAGATATTGCATAGGAACTACAGCCCCAAATTTAACTGCTTACATTTTAATTTCCTAACAATCTGGAGGCTTCAGAACACCTCAGAGGGGCTACATTATCTAGAATATTAAAGGCTTATTACATTTGTACTAAATTATCAATTTGGAAAAACAATTAAATGGAGAAAGCCAATTAGGGTAAAAAATAGTCTTTGGAGTATAATTGTTGTTCAAGGTTCAGAAGATAAGGTCAGGGCCAAATTTAATGAGTGAAAACCCCCAAAAGAACTTCAGCTCAAGCTTAGTGGTTAGTATTTTAGCTCTGCTAGGCACTAAATGGAAATCACTCGAAATTACAGGAATACGAGTCGGGAAATGGTCTTAGTACCATTTGGGCCACTGTCAGCAAAACCTTCTTGACTGGCTAGGAAATTCCTTTGCCCTAATCAGGGCTGCCCAGCTGAATCCGACTTTGGGGAGAGGCAGGAATAGGACATAGCTATTTTCTAGGGCTCTACAAGCTGTGGTGAATGATAGTAAGACACCAGAAAAGAGACAAAATAAATCAGTCTGCCACTTTGAAGTTTAAAGAAGAAATCCCTAGCAATATTCTAGGAATACACTGTCCACTGCTGATGGGAATTTTCATATGATGCCCGTTGACCCTGTGCCTGTTGTATGTTAATCAATAACTCCCTGAGACACTCCATGGATGTCACAGGCAGTGGGGGCAACAAAGATATTGTCTGACAGAAGATGAGCAGGGGTAGTTCATTCATTCATTCAATAGTATTTATTGAGTGCTTACTATGTGCAGAGCACTGTACTAAGTGCTTGGAATGTACAAATCGGTAACAGATGGAGACAGTTCCTGCCCTGTCATAGCAAGACGTGGTTATCAGTCAGTAGTATTTATTGGGCCCTTACTAAAAGCTTGGGAACACACAATATGATAGAGTTAGTAGACATGATCCCTGCCCACAAGGAACTTACAGAACCATGGATGGAGTTGGGTGAGAGGGAAGAGGAGGAAGTTATAGGGAGAGGAAAAGGAAGCAATGGGACAGTGACAGGAGAAGGTGGGAATAGAGAGCAAAAATAAATAACTCTCCTCTTCATACGTGACCGAAAAACACTCTCCCCATCTTCAAAGCCATATCAAAATCACATCACCTTTAACTTTGCTGCTTACCCTATCTATAAGTTATTTTAATGTCTGTCACCCCCACTAGATGGTAAGTTACTTAAAGGCAGGAATCATGTCTATCAATTGTAGTGTATCATCTACTTCCAAGTGCTTAGCATTCATCCATTCAATAGTATTTATTGAGCGCTTACTATGTGCAAAGCACTGTACTAAGCGCTTGGAATGTACAATTCGGCAACAGATAGAGACAATCCCTGCCCAATAATGGCACACAATAAGTGCTTCATAAATGCCACTGACTGATTGACTGTTAGGCTAGGCAAGTAAAGAAAAATGAAAGAGCAGAATGAACTAGTGAAAAAAGCTCAGAATTGGGAGTCAGGAGTCCTGACTTCCAATTTCCTGCAATTTTCCTGCTGGGTAACAAAGGGTAAGTCACTCAATGTCTCTGTGCCTCAGTTTCCTCATCTGTAAAAGAGGGTTTAAATATCTATTCTTCCTCCTCTATAGTCTGAGCACCCCTGTGGGGCAGGGATTGTGTTCAATCTGATTATCTTGTATCTACCCCAGTTCTTAGTACTCTGTTTGGCACATATTAAGTCCTTCATAGCACAGTTATTATTATTTTCATTGTTCTCAATGTGAAATCCAGTTGTAATGTTCTGATTTTAGATGGTTCCCATCAGATGGAAGCAGCAGTTTTCAGATAATTAAAATAGTTCTGAAAACAAAAACTTTTAGAATTACAAGCCTTTGACAGGATTCAGTATTTCAGCTACTGGTTCCTGAAGTTATTTCTTTAATTAATAGATTTGCACAAGTAATCACCCCAAATATCACACTAGGTAATTACAAAAAAAATAATAAAACGAGCATCTGTTAGTACAGATACATAATGCTAGTGATAATGCAGGTTAGGGGTTAACATAGGAAAAATTGGACATGGTGCATAAACACAAAATAAATTATTGTATGGCAGTGTAATTACATTCCTACCACTATGTTAATTATAATTTATATCAAACCAATAATTAAAGAAAACAAGCTCTTGCTTCAGTTTCTTATTCATATTACTATGAATAAATTATTCCATGCCTACTAGAACAGTGATGGACCATAAATCTGACAGCTAGCCAAAACACAATTCTTCTTAATTTTTCCAAAGCTACTTCTAGTGTATTTACAACATCTCAAAAAACATTTTATTAATTAAAGTGGATCAAATGTTTATGGCTAAGTTATATATGAACGTACTTAAAACAACATAATTACACTAGTAATCAAATTCTGTTTTCATTAGAAAAAGTATAAACTACCATGTCAGAATGTATACAAAATATTAACTTGAGTGCCCCATTCCCAGGAATATTTATCTAGTCACCTACAATGCCCTTGTTCACACAGTAAGGGAAGACTAGTTAATAGAATTTTAACATGAATGTTTAAATACTCAAGTACCTCAATAGTACCTTTATAATACAAGTACTTGTTAAGGACTTATTATATGCCAAAAACTGTGCTAAGCGTTCTGGTTGATATAAGAAAATACAGTACACTGGAGGGTCATCGTCTAAGTAGGAAGAATTAGTATTTAATCCCCATTTTATAAATGAGGAAACTGAGGCCCAGAGAAATTAAGCAATTTGCCCAAGATCACCCAGCAGACAAGTGGAAGAGGCAGAATTAGAACCCAGGTCCTCTGACTCCCAGGCCCGTGTTCAATATATTCACCAAGTTGCTCAGCCCTATATTTCTTCAATGAAAGAGAGGTAAGGGAAAAATCTAAGGACTGTTTCCTTCTCGACTATAAGTTCTTTGTGGGCACGGAACATGTCTACCAACTTTGTTATGCTCTCCCAAGTGCTTCAGGCTATGTTCTGCACACAGTGATTGATGGATTCATTGACTGTTGTGCGATTGAGGAATTTCTGGGTCCTGCAAGTGAGGAAACATCATAAGGGAGTAGAACTCCACAGCTCTCAAAACGTCACTGAATTCCCTTCCCCATCTTTGAGCCTGACCTAGTGAATTCCCCTCCCAGGTATCTGTGAACATGGTGGCACTTCCAGAATAACAGCAACAGCATCGATAGTGGTATTTGTTAAGCACTCACTATGTGCCAAGCACTATACTATCACTTGGGTCGATACAAAATAATCGGATCAGACACAGTCGCAGTATCACCTGGGGCTCAGTTTAAGAGGGAAGGAGAACAGGTATTAAGTCCCATTTCACAGATGAGGAAACTGAGGAAAAGAGAAGTGAAGTGACTTGCCCTAGGTCTCAAAGCAGGAAAGTGGTAGAGCTGTGATTAGAGCTCGAGATCTATCAATCACTGGTATGTACTGAGCACTTACTATGTGCAGAGCACTGTATTGAGTGTTTGGGAGAATGCAATAGAATAACCAGACACATTCCTGTCTACAATGAGCTTACAGTCTAGAGTGGGATAAGATGGAGAGAAGTTAGCTGCTGAAAACAAAAATATGACATAAAGGTGTCTAGTTCCATCTTTGCCAGACATGGGATGAACACAGTCCTCTGCAAACAGAACATACTCAATAAATAACGACTGAATGAATTACATGAAAAATCAGACTGTCCACTATTAGGTGGGACAGATGGGCATCCTACTCAGCATCATATCCAAGGTAAGCAGCGTTGCCTAGTGGATAGACCAAGGGCCTGGGAGCCAGAAGGACCTGAGTTCTAATCCCCACTCTGCCACATGTCTGCTGTGTGACCTTGGGCCGGTCACTTTACCTCTCTGTGTCTCAGTTACCTGATTTGTAAAATGGGGATTAAAACTGTGACCCTCATGTGGGACATGGACTGTGTCCAATCTGATTCATTTGTATCTACCCCAGCGCTTAGTACAATGTCTGGCACATAGTAAAAACATTCTTTTATTAAAAAGAAAAGTTTCTCTGTTTTCCCATCCACTCTGTCTCTGTTTCCTTATTGATCACTGTCTCTCCCATCTCATCTTTTTTCCATTTTATCTGCCTCCATCTCAATCTTACCATTTTTGTGACTCAATTCTTTTGCCAAACTCTATTCTTTGTCTTTATGCCTAGTTTTTCTGGGTTTAATCCCCTCTCTCCTTTCTCCTCTCTACATCTTTCTCTGATTGAGTCTCTTGCAGCTCTCTGACTGTAATCTTTGGCCCTGGTTGGGTTCTCTGGTTAATCTTTTTCCTGACTCCTTTATCCCATCTCCTGGTAGCCCTCACTCTTCAAGATGAAATGTTGGAACATACCCATCCATGCATCTCCGAAATCTCCCTGCTATTTTAGTTGGAGAAAGAATAGGAAACTTTGCTTCTTTAAATACTTCCAATCCTGAACCACATCACCATTTTCATCAGAAGACATAAAAATCTTCCAAATTATAAAAGACTTGAATCCTTGTTAACAACGTGTTTAATAATTCAGAGAGTCAGCCATGTGTTGAGCAGATTTCTGCTTTGGAGGTGGTTCCTTCACTTGTTCACTCTGAAGATTGCTCCGTTGGCCCGAGTGAAGCTCCTGAGAGGAAAATAGACCCATGTCTTTGAGAACTAATCTAATTAGCCAGACTTCAATATTTCTCCCAGAGTTTGTTTTGGCATGACGAAATGAAACTGCAGTGCCCTGTAATTGCTTATATTAAAAAGTTCATAATAGGGTATCAGTCCAAAAACGCTCTCCTCCCCTTTCAAAAAAAAAAAATGAATGGAATTCAATTAAAATTGCATTCTGGGAAGCAGTCGGGCAGACTCACAAAAGGAGGGGAGAGTGTTTTCCTGAAATAAGAACACACTCCCGCATAATTAATTACAGATGAGGATTCGGGTAGGGGCAGGGACAGTTACGCTCCCCTTTTTCCTTCCATTCTGGCCTCAGGAGATGATGTAAGCGCTTATGATTCACTGATGCCCCTCTAAGGTCAGTATCCCAGTCCAAAGAGTCTATGACAAACCATTAAGCACCTCTCCTCTCTCTCCAAACAGTAAATGCTACTCACACCAGAAAGACTGCCTTTTAAGCAAATGCTCAACCCTCCCAGATTCTGCTACAGGGTTTCCAGATTTGATGCCAAAATATTCCACCCCCTAAAGATGCTTTCCAATTCAGAGCACTCAAAAGGGGCATGTGTTTGTGTCATTCCAATTTAATGGAAAAAAAATTGCTTCACCAAACATTTTCTCTCGTATTAAAAAAAAAGTCACCTTTTATTTTCTGGAAATGGTGTGATTACAGATACTAGAGCCAGAGTGGCCTCTATTGTTACTATATCAGTATAGCACTTTCTGAAAATACGGTACTCTAATTTTACAGCAACAGAAAATAGGGCTTCTGGAATTGGTTTAATCAACTGCCAAAGATCATAATAATTACAGTATTCATTTATTAAGGGCTTACAATTCACCAAGCACTGGGAAAGATAAACAAAGGTCAGGCAGACCCTGACCCACATGGGATTCAGAGTCTGAGAGGGAGGAAGAGCGGGAATCTTATGCCCATTTTAACCGAGGCCCAGAGTGATTAAGTGACTTGTCCAAGGTCACACAGCAGGCAGGGCAGTGACAGAGTGGAGATTTTAACCCCCAGGTTTCCTGATTCCCAATCTCATGATCTTTCCACTAGGCCATTCTGACTCTCCTCTTCATCTGGGCCAGTACACAATTTCCAAAAGTTTAAACCTGGGTATAGGCATATTTAACACAGTACTTTATTATACATACACATACTTCCAAGTTTAATTATATAATATTATAATGTAATATATATGTAGATAAGCTGTGGGCAGGCAATGTAAGTGTTGTGCATGATTAACAGTGGCCATTTATCCCTTCAAAGGTAAGCATTTTGGTTAAAAAGAAAAATTAGTTAAACCCAGGCTCTCGAGAAATTAAATACTGGCCTGCTAGCCTACCAAGTGGTACATACTGTCAAGTCCTTGATTAATTTAGGGAAAAGATTTCACCCCAGAGTTCCACTTTATTTCAGATTTGTCCAAAGATGGAAATAGATCATAAAATTTTCACATACAAGAGTAGAAGAGATCTGGAGAGGTCACTGGATATAGTCCTCTGCCTCTTCAAGCCTGATAGGGATCTAGCCCAAATGAAATTTCTAAACAGTTATTCTCCTACAGAAAGCATACTTTTTTTCCTTCATTTAAGCTAAACCAGAATTCTAGACAGAGAAAGAGCCAAGCGGACCCTCTTCCAAACTCTGGGATCCAGTTTTAGCGAGTGTTATTCGATACTCACACCTTGGCAGGTGGCAGGGAAGCAGCCAGAAATAGGGGAATGAATGTTGGCTGTGCCAACAGAGGTGAAGGTTTCTGACTGAAGAACTACCCAGGACACCTCACAAGATGAGCACCAGGAGGAATCCTAAAAATGGCTGACTAATGTGACTAGAAGAAGCAGCATGGCCTAGTGGATAGAACACAGGCCTGGGACTCAGAAGGCCTTGGGTCCTAATCCCGGCTCCACCACTTGTTTGCTGTGTGACCTTGGGCAAATCACTTCACGTATTTGTGCCTCAGTTACCTCATCTGTAAAATGAGGATTAAGACTGTGAACCCTATGTTGGGAAAGGGACTGTGTCCAACCCAACAACCTTGTATCTACCCCAGAGCTTAGTACAGTCCCTGGAACACAGTAAGAACTTAAATGCCACTATTATTATGGCAAAGACCACAGTATCTATTATCCAGGGCCCTGCAGTGAGGTAATCATTTTGGCAGCAGATTGGCCTGCATGTAAAAACCCTCTCTATATGCACATTACAAGGGGCTGTATGCCTGCCTACCTGTGTGTGTGTGTGTGTGTGTATTTTTAAACATAATATATACACATGTTCTACATGATGGCTCTCAGAAGCCCAATGGGCAAGACCTTTATCATGGCCTGATATGAAACAGCAAACACACTTTGGCCCCCTAGCCACCACCACTCAAAGCCAACTGCAAGACCAAAGTATTGAGGCAAGAAAATTTCCAGTGATCACATGGCCTCAGCAGGATCCAGAGGAAAGGATGAGCAAGGAGATGAGCAAGCAGCTCTAGTCTTGACAATCGGTCTCCAATCCTCCTTTGGTGACTTCAGTGGGGAGGTTACCACGTTGAGAAAAGTAGGGAAGTACAGTGAGGATGAATGAATCAGTTAGTGGTATTTATTGAGCACTTATTGTCTTTAGAACATTGCACTAAGCACTTGGGAAAGTACAAAACAGTGAAGTTAGACATGATTCCTGCCTACAATGGGCCAATTTCTCCCATTTATGCAACTTATGCTTACCTAGCCAAGAAGGTTCCCAACTGCAAAGATCAGGAGGAAAAAAGTCTAGATCATCATCCCAGGGTTACCAGATATCCTCATTCACTCCGTGGTGTTTGAGTTCTACCAAGCGAGTTAATTGGTTAAGATCTTGACTGCCGAATGGTTAAATGTTAACACTAGCCATCCCTTCTGGGAAGTTTTCCCTGATTTATTCCCACCACACCATCTTCCTGACAATGACACTTCGCCATAAGTATTCATATACATATATATAGACTGGTAAGTTTTTTTTTTTATCAGAATACACTATATTTTTTAATTCATCTAGATCATCTTCCAAACTCCTGCTATTATCTTTTTATCCATAATTTACCTCATGCTCTCGCTATTTGTAAATGATCTGTCTGCCTCCATTAAATTGCAAGTGACTTGAGGGCAGGGAGTTGGTTTCTTTCTTTGACTGACACACGTGCCTAGGGTTTTGTACATACAGTGTTCTGCATACAAAAGTTGCATCATTTCATTGACTGATGAAAACAGGAGACTCTGGAGTTGATTTGCAAAGAGATGGCACACTGCATAAAATAGAGATCAGACAGGAACACACAATGGAAAAAAATCAATAGCAGTGGGTCAACTCAGTCGTCCTTATGTGTGGTTGATCCATTTGAAGATAGCGTGTTTCATGTAATGTGGCATCAGTGGGGCTTGTTGCTTAAATGGGCCACTTTGTATAATATGCATGCCTGATACCATCCAGTGTACTGCTTGCCTGATAGTAACTGATGCAATTTATTTCCAAAAAATGCTTCATTTTTTCTAACTTAAGATGTAATTTATTTAAATTCATCTATAAGTCAGTGGCCACTTTAAAGCTTCAGAAATACTTTGCAGTCCAACCTTTAAGTAATAACTGTTCATGATATGCTGCTCTTCTTAGACTGCAGTTTGATTAATTATATGTTAGGAAAAGAGTTGAGCTTAGGTAACCTGACATCTATCTTTATTTGAGATCAAACCCCCAAAGCACTGCTGCAATTTGAGTCATTTCCCTGGAGCACATCATAGGACTGTTTTTTTCCCCCCCTCAAAGTAAATTTCAAATAGGGCTGGGTGGTGAATAGAACACTGAAGTTCATGGCTATTGTGAGTCAAGGTGATGCTACAGCATGACTATTTGCAATGCTTATTTATCTTGAAATAGGAATATGAATAGTTCTCCCAGCTAATGTCCTTCTGGGACTTCCCTGATCCAATCTCTTACACACAAAGCACCATTCACTCAGATTTACACACAAATCAGGGACAGAGTCACACTAGGATACATCTTTTCACACAGATGCCACACACATGAATACATATATTCACTCAGATGCCATACACAGACACATGTATATAAAAATCAATTGTATTTGTTCAGTGCTTACTGTGTGCAGAACACTGATTTAAGTGCTTGGAGAGTAGAATACAACAGTAGACATGATCCCTGCCTGAAATGAGCTTACAGTTTAGAGGGGTAGACAGAGAGATTAATATAAATTATGAATTTCTAGGTAAGTGTTGTGGTGCTGAGGGAGGAGTGAATAAGGGGACAAATCCAAATGCAAGGGTGACACAGAAGGGAGTGGGAGAAGAGGAAATGAGGGCTTAGTCAGGGAACGCATCTTGGACACGTGCTTTAATAAGTTTTGAATGTGGGGAGAGTTATCTGTCGGAGACTAGAAGGGAGGATATTCCAGGCCAGTGGCAGGATGAGAGTGAGAGGTCCGTGGCAAGATAGACAAGATTGAACAACAAGTGACACTGGGGAATGGGTCTTATATTAGGATACAGAGTCACTCAGCTGTACAGCCACCCAGGTACACTCTGGGAACATTCCCAGATACACATAAGTAAACATATTACCTCCTATTAATAATAATGTTGGTATTTGTTAAGCCCTTGCTATGTGCAGAGCACTGTTCTAAGTGCTGGGGTAGATACAGGGTAATCAGGTTGTCCCACGTGAGGCTCACAGTCTTCATCCCCATTTTACAGATGAGGTCACTGAGGCCCAGATAAGTGACTTGCCCACAGTCACACAGCTGACAAGTGGCAGAGCCAGGATTCAAACTCATGACCTCTGACTCCCAAGCCCAGGCTCTTTCCCCTGAGCCATGCTGCTTTCCAGTGACTACATCCTCGAACATATGCCTCTTCCCCAACAAGAATGTCCACATTCCCTCATGCACATATTCAATCTTTCAGAACCATGTGCGTACACAGACCCAGGCACACACAAACATGCGCACATGCACAAACACACCCAAGCACATAAGTGCCCAACCAGACAGTGTCAGTGGGCAGAGAACAAGAACACCAGCACAGCGAGAGAATTCTCATCACTGAAACAACAGCTGCTGCTACCTTTGACTCTGGGAGGCTGATCCTTATCACCTCCCAGAAGTTGAAGTAGCAGCAAAATCAGGGGACCAAGAACAGCAGTAAGAGGGGGCATGCAAATTCACCTCTAACAAAGGAAGAAACCTTAGCTTCAGCTTGTCCTGATGCCTATGTCTCCCTTGGAAAGTAGGTGTGATTCCGTGACCCTCCCTCATCGGTTCCAGAGAAAGAACAATCGAGAAGCAGCTTGGCCTAGTGCATTGAGCCCAGGCCTGGGAGTCAGAAGGAACTGAGTTCAAAATCCGGCTGCCCATCCTGTCTGCTGTGTGACTTCGGCAAATCACTTAACTTCTCTGTGCTTCAGTTTGCTCATCTATAAAATGGGGATTAAGGCTGTGAGCCCTATGCAGGACAGGGGTTGTATCCAATGTGATAAGCCTGATCTATCCCAGCATTAGTGCTTAAATACCTTGAAAAAATAGAATCTTCTTTGAAAAGGAATTTTGAGAATGGAAGAGGGGGGAAAATGAGTCTCCCAAAACAAGTAGAGAATGGAAGATAGGTGAATAGTTTCTCTACAGACATGCTTAACCACTCCACCCAATCCATGGTATTTATGAGCACATACTGCATGCAAGGTACTTTTCTCAGTGCTTGGGAGAGGTCACCAGAAACCAAGACTCACTTCCTGCTCTCAGGAACTTTATACTCTCATGTATATTAATATCTTTCTCACCCTCTAGACTGAAAGCTCCTTGTGGTGAGGGAATGTGTCAATGCTCAATAAATACCAGTGATGATGATGACGACGAGGAAGAACAGTGGAATCTGAATTTGAATCAGCGGTATTTGAGCGCTTTCTACGTGCAGGGCACTATACTAAGTTCTTGGGAGAGTACAATACAGCAGAATTAGCCAATATGTCCCTAATGCAGTGATTTTTCAACTGTAATGAATTACAAGCACCATAAGCAGGAATTTCGAGATGTAGCTCCCTAAAGTAGATACTGAAGACACTAACACAGAGAAGCAGTGTAGCTCAGTGGAAAGAGCCCGGGCTTGGGAGTCAGAGGTCATGAGTTCGAATCCCACCTCTGCCACTTGTCAGCTGTGTGACTGTGGGCAAGTCACTTCACTTCTCTGTGCCTCAGTTACCTCATCTGTAAAATGGGGATTAACTGTGAGCCTCACATGGGACAACCTGATTACCCTGTATCTACCCCAGCGCTTAGAACAGTGCTCTGCACATAGTAAGCGCTTAACAAATACCAACATTATTATAATATTACCAGTAATATTATTATTGGAAGCAGCGTGGCTCACTGGAAAGCGCACGGGCTTTGGAGTCAGAGGTCATGGGTTCGAACCCCGGCTCTACCACTTGTCAGCTGTGTGACTTTGGGCAAGTCACTTAACTTCTCAGTGCCTCAGTTACCTCATCTGTAAAATGGGGATTAAGACTGTGAGCCCCACGTGGGACAACCTGATTCCTCTGTGTCTACCCCAGCGCTTAGAACAGTGCTCGGCACATAGTAAGCGCTTAACAAATACCAACATTATTATTAACACAGACTATTTACGGCTAAAGCCTGAAAATGAATAAACCACTTTTATAGCCAAATTGTAATCAAATCAGTACCACTAGAGGGCAGACTTTACATTAAAATAAAGCCTAGATGAACTCGAATCCTTCATTTGTAAAATCAGACACAAATGGTCTCAGAAAATATTACAAAGGTAGTGCTGGGTGAACAGAAAGCAGAAGCACAAAATTACTTCTTTATTATCTATGTTGCTAGAAGATGCATGTATATTCCATAATCCTAACAGCATAATGAAACAGACCCAAAAAACCCAACCTAGCTATCAGGATCATTTCCCAAAATACAAGTTTTCTGTGTATTCTACTGTGTGGGTCTTTCCTATAGCAGATTCACTCTCCTGGGATCAATCAATTAATCAATCATTTATTAGCGCTTATTGTGCACAAACCACTGTACTAAACTCTTGGGAGAGTACAGTATAAACACATTCCCTACTCACGGTGAGTTTACAGTTTAGAGTGGGGGGAGACAGACAATATAAATAAATTACAGATATGTACATAAGTGCTGCGAGGCTGGGAATGGGAGAAGAGCAAAGGGAGCAAGCTAGAGCGACACAGAAGGGAGTGGGAGATGAGGAAATGTGGGGCTTAGTCCGGGAAGCCTCTTGGAGGAGATGTAACTTCAGTAAGGCTTTGAAGGGGGAAGAGTAATTGTCTGTAAAAATGGAAGAGGGAGGGTGTTCCAAGACAGGGACAGGACATGGGCGAGGGGTCAGCGGGGAGATAAGCAAGATCGAGGCACAGTTAGAAGATAAGCACTAGAGGAGTGAAGTGGGAAGAGTAGGTTGTAGGAGAGAAGCCAGTTATGCTAGGAGGGGACAAAGTGGTGGAGTACTTTAAAGCCAATGGTGAGTTTTTATTTGATGTGGAGGTGGATGGGCAACGACTGAAGTTTTTTTGAGGAGAGGGGTGACAGGTCCTGAACGTTTTCATAGAAAAATGATCTGGGTAGCAAAGTGAACTATGGACTGGAATGGAGAAAGACAGAAGGCTGGGAGGTCATTTCTCCCCCTGACTTTCCCATCACTATAGACAACAATTCCATTCTTCCTGTCTCACAAGCCTATAACCTTGGCATTATCCTTTACTCCTCTCTGTCATTCAACCCACATATTCAATCCATCCTGTCAGTCCCACCTTCACAGTAGAGGTAAAATCCACTCTTTCCTCTCCATCCAAACTATCATGTTATTACAATCACTCATCCTACCCCACCTGGATTACTGCATCAGCTTCCTTGCTGACCTCTAGACTGCAAGTTCTTTATGGGCCAGGAAATTGTCATCTAATTTTGTAGTACTGTACTCTCCCAAATGCTTAATACAGTGCTCTGCACATAGTAAAGTGCTCAAAAAACACAATTGCTTGATTGATGGAAGGATCAAGATGATTTAGTGCTTTAAAGTCAACTGTGAGGAATTTGTTTGAGGTAGAGATGAAGCAAAACTTTAATCTTAGCTGAACTTCCAGTGACATCTAGGTGAACTTTGCTTAGTTCACTCAAGTCACTCTTTCTCTTTGAAGCCTGCAACTTGAGGTCAATGTGCACGGTGCACATCTCCCACCAGTCTCAAGAAATTTATACTGGAATGCGCCCTCCTGAGATCCACAGTGCCAAATGCAAGCTATTTAGCCCCGAGCTAACTTGTTCATATGTACAGGTCTGCAAATTGAAACTCATTTTGAAGATAGTGCATTATCACGCACAAATCCATGCACCCTGGGTCTGTCTCGGTCTCATACTTACCCAGATTGTCTCAGTGTGTTTCCATGGAATGCTCGAGGCTGTTTCCAGATAGGATTTTTTAAACCAGTGATGCAGGTGGGGGAAGGAACAGATATGAGCCTCTCTCTGCATAAGAAAGCAGACTTGGAGGGGGGATAGATTTGGTCAAAACTATTACCCCTCTAGGCTGTACAATCCTAACTCTCATGTACCCTTCCTAGTGCTTAGCACAGTGTTTGTACACAGTGATCAATAAATACTGTTTTTAATGGTATTTGTTAAGTGCTTAGTGTTTAGTGCATTTGTTAAATGCCCAGAGAAGTTAAGAGACCTGCCCATGTCAAACAGCAGACAAGTGGGACAAGTCTAGAGAGAAGGGATTGGAAACCAAGTGTTCTGATTCCTCTGACTCCCGGGCCAAGGTTTTAACCAGTAGGCCATGCTGCTTCTCTACCTTTGATTGATACTTCTGGATTGTCATCCAAGCACAGGATCCCTATCTATGCTTCTTTTCCCACCCTTTCCCCTTCTCCCATTAGACCAGTCTGCTTTTACAAAGGAAGTGAAACTTTCCCCTGAAGACTTAGCTTGTGCCCTGAGGGTTTCGAGTACAACAGGTGATTCTCTACAGTCACCTAACATATCTGCAGTTCATTAGCTTAATGTGCCTTGTGGGTGCCCAGTAAATACATGTTGATTATTATGATGATGAATGTCTCTTCAGCAAAATTATACTTCCTATGAAGGATGGATTAACTGACATGCATAAAAAGAAGGACCCCATTCATCAAAGGCTATGCATAGAACAAGAAATAAACTGAACTTTCATTCCCTGGGTGAAAAAAAAAGACAACATTTTTTGGATGATTTGAAAATCACTTTAGCTTCCTGCTTTTTTGAAGGGATTATGAGTGTTAGAAACAGCCCAAGGCTACCAAACTTGTACAAAGTCAACGTATGTATTCAGGCACATTTTTAACTAAATCGTGGGTTTGTTTTCACAGTGAGACAATCAGCCTTAGACATCTGTACATGTCTGGATAAGTCACCTCTTCCTTTTTGGAGAAATGAACAGACACTAGTTGCTCTCAGCCATTCCATAAAATACCGTGAGGATGTCCCACAGTGAGGCTTATGAAGGGTCAGGAGGAGAACACAGAGGACACTTCCTTGTGAAAACCAAAAGGAAAGTATTATTGATGACTACTAGTATTATTAATAGTTTTATTTATTAAGCACTTATTACAGGCCAGGCACTGGGTTAAGCTGCTCTGGGGTAGATATAAGATAATCAGATCAGACAGAGCAGGTATTTTATTCCCCAATATAGAGATGAGGAAACTAAGGCCCAGGGGGTTAAATGATTTGTCCAAGGTCCCACAGCAGGCAAGTTCAGAATTGGAATCCAGATCTCCTGAATTGAATAAAACTAACAAACAGAGCCTCCATCCTTCAGTAGTGTAATGAAACTCAGTTTTAGAGCACAAGTGGAGTAGATGCACAACTTGCTGGGGTGACTAGTAAAGAATCAGACTTGGAGGTCTGTAAAAAATTCAGTCAACACAGAAAAGTGGTCAGCTCACAAAGGGAATTGAAAGTCTGGTGTCCCTGGATAAAATTTGGCAAGAATATAACTGATTCTCTTTGTTTTCTCTCTAGGAGGTAAAGAGGGTCATGACAGGAAAATAAGAGCAAAGAAAGCACTTTAAAATCTAAAGCAACCATAATGGAGTTCAGCACAATAGCGTTAACCCTTCATGGATACTTCTAGATCCATTCTGGGACCTAGTAGTTTGTGGAAGCATCTCAGGAGGAAAAATTTTTCCCAGAAGCAGAGTCCAACTCCTGCTGATGCACCAGGTCAGTAGTGACCAACACTAGTGATCCCAACATTAAATCAGGCTGTTAAGTCCTGCCTTTGGTAAATGATGAGTCCCCCTACCTACAGACCCAAAGGTATCATACATATTTTAATGAAAAACAGCCCCAGATTCATTTAAATTTGTTATTGTCAGAAGGAAAATGAGGAGAGAGGTAGTTTTATCATTAAGTGCAGAGGAGGCATTGATTGCAGGGATTAAGCATAATTGCTCCAAGCATTATCCTATACAGATTCTGTGATTACTTCATAAATACAGAGCACATCTCATTTCTTATTAGCAGTCATTATGATGGTGGTTAGAAGTCTTCTCTGAACATAAATTCAGGCAAAAGTAAAATATAAATTGCTTCATTAGAGTCCAACCCCAATTTGAGTTGATATTGGATGTTGGAGCCAAAAAACTTAATAGAATATGAAAAATTAACAATAAAGAATCAGAAGAGAAATGGAGGCTATACTTGCCCTTTGGTGTTTGCCTCGTTTCATAAAATGGGAACTGGGATAGGAATGTGATCAGGAAATGGGAACACAAACAACATGGGGCCTGATAGAGAAATCCAGCTATGGCATGAGATTCATGCCACAGTTTGATACAGTGATGTCTGAATTTTGCCCATTTCCCGTGTACATTGCTCTCAAATAAAATCAAAGTTAAAAAGGTCCTTTCTTCCCTTTCTGGGCTTGCAAAGCCAGCTTACTTCAGGGTCAACTCCTTATGGGCTCACACACTAAGGGGAAGGAACAACAACTATTTTATCCCCATTTTACAGATGTGAACCTCTGAGGGTCAGAGGTTCAGTGATTTATCCATAGATGCACAGCAGACAAATGGCAGAGCTGGGATTCAGATCAGTGGAATTCAAGTCCTATATTCTTTCCTATAGAACCAACCTGCTTCTCTGTTGCTGCTATTACATAAAGAATATCAGGTGGTTTGGAGCAGTGATCTTAGCCAACTTATGTAACATGGCTATTGCCAAAGTAGCTTGGGGACTCATTCATTAAATGTTCAGGTGTCTTCAAGGGGCTCTTCTATATGTGTCACAATATCAGAGATAAAGACTGTGAGCCTGTTGTGGGCAGGGATCATCTCTATTTGTTGCTAAATTGTATTGTCCAAGAGCTTAGTACAGTGTTCTGCACACAGTAAGCACTCAATAAGTATGACTGAATGAAGACAATACTAGACAGGGCAGCCTATGCCTAAGACTCACTTATGGCCTTTATGCTCTTATTCTCATCTATATTATGGAGACCTACAGATTTGCACCATTCCCCCTGCTTACCCCACTTCTCCCACTCTTCCTCTTGACATGGGATGGAAGAGGACATGGAAATGTACCATGGGGCATAAGGACAGACCAGGTTCTTCCTTCTCCAGAGCTCTGTGCCTCATTATTTCTCATTTTCCAAGATCTGAACTGGTAGGGTTCTGTTTTCCTCGCTCACTGAAACTAATCCACCCAGTCTTTCTCTGCTATTGGAAAGAGCACAGGACCTGGATTCTAATCCCAGTTCTTCCAGTTACTTGCTGTGTGGCCTCGGGCAAGTCACTAAACTTCTCTGTGCCTCAATTTCCTCATCTGTAAAATGGAGATTAAATACCTGTTCTCCCTCATACTTGGGCCATGCACCTCATGCAGAACAGGAACTATATCCCACCTAATGAACTTGTACCTACCCCAGTGCTTAGGGTAGTGTTTGACACATAATAAACATTTAATATCATAAAAGAAACACAAAGCAGTTGATTTTCCTGGTCTCTGGATCCCCAGGCTCAAAGCAGTTTCCTCTTTTTCAGCAAGAACTCTCCAAAGTCTATTCTCTAGCTGCTCCTCACCTTCCCACTAATAGCCGCCTGAATCAAATGGCTTAAAATGATAATCGGGCTGAAGTGGATTGCCTTTGCCAAGAGCAAAAAAAGCCAACATGCAGAGAGCTGAGGCAAAGAAGTGAAATTACTTATTCTCATCTTCCACTGCATTCCCAGGGACACTCAGAATAGACAGGCATTCAACGCTTTATCATTTGTCCGCTGGGGCTCCCATTACTTTAAAAGTGAAGTGAGATTCAGGCTAAGTCACCTTTTTCAAACTTCCAGGTAAATAATTAGTGTCTTTAGAAATAGTCAGTTCTCTAGGCTTCTCCATTCTTCCTCTGAAATATCTTCAAATCGTCCCTTCCCCTCCTTCCTCCCAGGACACAGTAATAAACTTGTTTGAGTGTTAATTCAGCCTTAATGAGAACACAGGAAACAGACCGTAGATGGTATATGTGCTAGAGTAAGGTGGAAAACTAATGGATGACAGAGGGAATATTTTCAGAAATATCTGAGGGTCACAGCCAAACTCTGGAACAGACTCTGTATAGATTAAGTGCTCATCCAAAATTCTGCAGCTTTCTGTGCTTAGAGAACAGCAGGAACTGGGGTTCAAAAATGACTCTTGGAGTATGAGCTTCATCTTCACACCCAAACAATGCTAAAGGTCAGTAAAAGACTTCCCCTATACATACCACAAATTCTCCTCTCCAAGTTGAGTGCCTTTGTCCTTTATGAGTTGCCTTAAATTAGTGATTCATGGAAACATTCTTAGGACAGCATCTATCCTAACTAGGTGGAGAGTATCAGAAATATGAGCTGGTAGGGTGTTCCATCCTACTGAATTTTAAGCTTTCTGAAGGCAGGGATCACATCTATTGACACTGTATTCTAGTGGAAAGTTACTAGAATAAGATAAAGACAGAGTGAACATCAGAGCCAAGTCTATAGCCATCAGGTTAATAACAAGGAGGATACCTGCCTCATTGTCCCACCAACATGCTGTTACCACTGTTGGAGGAAAAAAAATATAGAGTGGAAGCTTCTGAGGGCAGAAAACATCTTCCCTACATCCTAAAGGGGAGAGAGGCATGAAAGTACAGGATGTTCTGATATCATGGGGGCTTTACTTATATTTATAACAATTATTATGGTATTTGTTAATTGGTTATTATGTGTCAAGTACTGTTCTAAATGTTGGGATAAATATGAAATTGTGATGTTGGCAGTCACTGTCCCACATGGGGCTCACAGTCTAGGTAAGAGGCAGAACAGGAATTTAATTCCCGTTTTACAGATGAGGAAACTAAGGCACAGTTTAGAAGGGTTTCCCTGTTACTATTCCACCTCACTCTTGAGCCAAGAAAAGAAACTTCTGGCCACCTACAGCTTCCTCCCCTTCAACAAGGGCAGGTCATGTAGCTGTCCTGCACAACTCTGTAACTCAACAGCTCAGAGCTTAAAACAGTGTTTGACACAAGGTAAGTGCTTAAATACCATAAAAAAAATTACCAAAATGCGGAGGTCAGGAGAGGATCCTTGAATTATAATGCTAAGAGCCTCCTGAAGAGAATTAGTATGGTATTTATTAAGCTTTTACTAAGAAGCAGGTGGCCTAATGGAAAGAGCACAGGCTTGGGAGTCAGAGGACCTGGATTCTAATCCCAGCTCCACCATTTGCCTGCTGTGTGATCCTGGATAAGTCACTTTACTTGTGTGCCTCAGTTACCTCATCTGTAAAATGGGGATTAAGACTGTGAGTCCTGTATGAAATATGGGATGGATCCAGCCTGATTACCTTGTATCTATCCCAGCACTTAAATGCTATATGTATTTTTTTAAAAAAGAAAAAAAAACAACTAAGAGACAGCAATTCTTTCTGGGATGGCCAGAACACTCAAACAGGTCTTCTCTGCACTGGCTGAAAATGCAGTTGCAGAGGCAGAAGAAGTGGGACATAGTCATTTATTGAGCACTCATTGAGAGCAGAGCAGTGTACTAAGCACTTGGGAGAGTCAACTATAACAATAGACAGACACATTCCCCTTGGCCACAACAAGTTTACAGTCTAAAGGGGGAGGGACTTGGGCAGGAGAAGGGTTACAGCTGGTCTCCAGTGGGCTAGATGGATGGACCAAAATGAAAATACAGAAATGGGAAAGTAAAAGTATAATTGGGTCGTGATACAACCAACTCCACTAAAACCAGCCTCAGTCCTGGTTTCCAGACTCCTCTCCCAGAAAACCGAATACAAATAATGCTCAGAGTTAATTTCCAGCTCTCCCTCCCATCCTTTCACAACTGCCTTGTTTTCCTATTTAACAAGTCACTCTTTGCCATTTTCCCCATCCAATGGGATGCTGATACAGTTTGCTGCCAGCCTAACTCCTAGCCAACTGTTCTTCTAACAGTCAATTTTTATGGTCAAGTCATAAACACCAGAAAATAAGAGTTTTGAATAGAACTGCTGACAGATCCTTAACTCTAACCTTTTGAATGATGCTGCCATAATGCAGTATATTAGATTTACTCCTTAGAGTTTATTGCCACTGATGAGCCTATAAATTTCCAAATTAAGCCCAAACTTCTCCTAGCTTACACTTTTAAATTGAATTTCTCACTGAAAGGTCTCCTTAGAGAAATATCAGCAGTATCAGCTGATATACTTGGATATGTATAAAAAGGATTTAAATAAGCCATTTACATCAGTTTTTTCTAACATTTATATCGAAAATATGTAGCTCTTTTACAGCATCTATCTTGGGGCAGCTAATATGAGATTTTCATAACTAAAAGCAGGAAATAAATGCAAAAAGCAGATAAGACAGTATAGATTCAGAAGGCAGGAAGTAGACATATGATGTCTTTCCATTTATTTGGTGGATTATTGGATAGTTGATCCTAACAAAACCACAAGCAGTGTCATTACTCATACAAGCTATGGTTCAACTAGTTCATAACTTTGAGCCTCAATATTTGTTCTTAATTAGCTCCACAGAAATAGAACAATGAAGGGATCGAAGAACACAGGGTTCATTCATTCAACTGTATTTATTAGCGCTTACTATGTGCAGAGCACTGTACTAAGCGCTTGGAATGTACAATTCAGCAACAGATAGAGACAATCCCTACCCAACAACAGGCTCACAGTCTAAACGGGGAGACAGACAACAAAACAAAATTAAACAAAACAAGTATTAATTTTCCATATAATACTGTAGAGGCACCTAGCACTGATTGCAATCTGGAAGCCCATTTCATAATTTTCTGGAAATTAGTCTGAAGATAACCAAGGTGGTATGCCAATCTGCACCTGACAAACCCTACATACAACCAGATATCAACATGAGCAGCCATGGAGATGGTTGACCTAGAGTTCTGTTCTGGTCAAGACGCCATCCCATGACACAAGTAGAGGCGAGGAAATGAATCCTTTAGTAGGTCCTAAAATGATGTGTGGCACTAACATGGCATCACACTCCAGACCAAACTGACAGTGAACAAGTCAACTGGAGTGTCCCCTGTTCTTCATGACAGACACAAATAATAATAGCGCTATTTGTTAAACACTTACTATGTGCCAAACACTGACTAAACTCTGGGATAGATATGACTCTGTCAGGTTCAACACAGTTCAAATCCCTCAAGATGGCACATGGTGCCACTGTTACCAAAACAATCCACTTGTGATACTTTGAAGAGAGAATGCAGGATTGCAGTTTTTATAGTATTTAAGTACTTACTATTTGCCAGACATTGTACTAAGGGCTGTCATAGATACAGGCTAATCAGATTAAATACAGTCCCACAAAGGGCTCACAGTCTTAATCCCCATTTTACAGATGAGGGAACTCAGACACAGAGAAGCTAAGTGACTTTTCCAAGGTCACACAGCAGACAAGAATGCTGCCTGTATGCCTGTCTTCCTCCTCCTATTATTTCTTTCTCTCCACCCCATTCCACCTTAGATGACCTATTTAGTTAGAGTTCTTCAACCAATTCCCTCTCATCCATTGTCCTTCTAGTCTAAAGTTTTACTCTTCAACCTACTCTTGCCCAGAAGTAGCTCTGTCCACCTGATTACCATTTTATACAGTTCTGACACTCCTAAAGGATAACTGTTTCCTCTTTCCAGATCCTGGTGAAATAATCAAAAGGCTCTTCTTATTGATCCTTAAGATGATCAGCTTTGGGAAATGCATACAGTCTTTTCCCAAAGCCCGCTGCCTTTCAAGACATCCAAAATGCCATCAGTTACTCCTGACATTTTAATGGGTAATCTTTGTTTAGCTAAATGAAGATGGTTAGTCCACATTATTACACTAAGATCCTGGACATGATGATGGAGAATGAACAGTATGATAAATACTCTTCACAGATTCTCTTTAAGCAAGATTCATTGAGTTTTTAGTTTCCATGAGTTTTATAGCAGACCAGATTTTCATCTTGCCACATTTTCCACTATGGCTAGTAGAACAATGAAAGTTGAGATGCACGGATTACTAGCATTATATCCCTTTAACTACCCTCAGTCACTCAAGGGACAATTGCATAATATGATTTTGCAATTGTTTTCTTTTGTGGTGCTTAACAAGTTACCTGATATTTACATGTAGGCTCCTTTAAGGGCAGGGATCTTGTCTACCAATGGTTAGTACAGTGCTGTGCTGCAGTAAATGCTCAAATATTATTGATTGATCTCTATTTCCTCCTAAATGTCAAGCCTTGTTGGTAAGAGGTTATTGATCAATTATTTTTCCTGAGCATTTAGTGTGCAGAGCACCGTACTAAGCCCTTGAGATGAATAAAAACACTCAGATTCTCAAGTCAAAAGCCGAGTGCTTCTCTTAAAAACAGTACATGCTATTGCTGAAGATTCTAAGCAATCAATCCTCTAACATTTAAATTGCTTAGAGTAGTTTATCATCACCAGTTGAGGAATACTCTTGTTCATGAAATCAGGAGTAGTTTCGGGAAAAAGCAGAAAATGCTGGATCCAATGACTTCGCAGCATCCAGCAAAAATCTCTACCCAGAAATCGCCTCTCTGCTCATCAGTATTGATTGAGCATTTAGAACTGGGCTCTGCACAGGCAAAAATAAGTGCTCAGAAGGGTAAATCAAGTTAAGCCTATCCTTGTCATCAAGGAATTTACAATCCCATCAGATTGCAGGGGTCCTCAAGGGACATGCCTACTCACCAGATTAGACAGGGAGATTTGTTTCATGGGCTTCAATCAGGGGTAGCTATTGAGTACCTTTTCTGGTCAGAGCATTGAGTGTTTAGTATGGCTCACCAGCTGCAGACCTAGAAGGACCTTCAGCAGGGTTGCCAACTTCTTCGGATGATTTTTACAATGACAAGTAATGGATCAAAAGCAATGGACAGCAGGCTATCTGAATTTTATGGACAGCTGGCAAGTCTGCACAACACTTTATCAAAAACTTTCATGTTCCTGTCTGGAGTTGAATGTTCACCCCCTTGCCTGCTCATCTGAGTGCAATATGCTGTGCTAAGTGGACAGTGCAGAAGACAGTAGGGATGATACAACTTATTTCAATAGATGAATGCACTCTATTGGGACTGGAACTTCCTTCCCCTTCATATCTGACAGACCACCACTCTTCCCATCTTCAAAGCTCTTCTAAAAATACATCTCCTCCAAGAGGTCTTCCTTGACTAAGTCCCCTCTTCCCCCTCACCACCCTCCCCTGTGTAACTCTATAAACTATTCACTTGGCTGTATATTTCTAGCACTTTGATGCTCATCCCAACATCACAATAGGTATGTTAACATTCTTATACCCTACTAGTTTCCCTAAAACTCATCTATTTTAATGTCTGTATCTCCCTGTAGGTTGTAAATTTCTTGTGGGCAGGAATCACATCTACCAACTCCATGGTGCTTAATACAGTGCTCTGCACACAACTGACCACCCTCTCTCATTCACCCCACATAACCAATCCGTTACCAATTCCTGCCGACCTTACCTTCACATCATCACCATGATCTACCCTTTCCTCTCCATCCAAACTGCTACCACGTTAGTACAATCACTCATCCTAACCCGACTGGATCATTGCATCAGCCCCCTTTCTGACCTCCCAACCTCCTGTCTCTCCCCACTTCAGTCCATACTTGACTCTGCTGCCTGGATTATCTTTCTACAGAAACGTTCTGGGCATGTCACTCCCCTACTCAAAAATCTCCAGTGGTTGCCTATCAACCTATCAAGCAAAAACTCCTTACTCCTGGCTTCAAAACTCTTCACCTTGCCCCCTCCTACCTCACCTCCCTTCTCTCCTTCTACATCTCAGCCCGCACACTCCACTCCTTTGGTGCTAACCTTCTCACTGAGCCTTGATCTTGCCTGCCCCACCATCAACCCCTGGCCCATGTCCTACCTGTGGCCTGGAATGCCTTCCCTCCTCAAATCTACTAGAAATTCACTTTTCCCCCTTCAAAGTCCTAATGAAGGCTCACCTCATCCAGGAGACCTTCCCAGACTAAGCCCCCCTTTTTCTCAGCTCCCCCTCCCTTCTGCATTGCTTTAACTTGCTCTCTTTGCTCTCCCCCCCATCCCACAGCACTTATGTATATATTTATAATTCTTTTTTGTTTATATTGATGTCTGTTTACTTGTTTTGATGTGTATATATCTGTAATTCTATTTACACTGATGCCTTTTTACTTGTTTTGATGTCTGTCTCCCCCCTATAGACTGTAAGCCAGGTTTGGGCAGTGATTGACTCTCTTTAATGCCGAACTGTATTTTCCAAGCATTTAGTACAGTACTCTGGACACAGTAAGCACTCATTAAATACAATTGAATGAATGAATAAGCCCTTAATAAATACGATTGATAAATGTTAGGAGCACTTCTCTAAGTCCACAAGCAGTCCGTTAGCTAAATCGATATTGGAGGAGTTAATAATAATAATGTTGGTTTTTGTTAGGCGCTTACTATGTGCCGAGCAGTGTTCTAAGCGCTGGGGTAGACACAGGGGAATCAGGTTGTCCCACATGGGGCTCACAGTCTTAATCCCCATTTTACAGATGAGGTAACAGGCACCGAGAAGTTAAGTGACTTGCCCAAAGTCACACAACTGACAAGTGGCCGAGCCGGGATTCGAACCCATGACCTCTGACTCCAAAGCCCGTGCTCTTTCCACTGAGCCACGCTGCTTCTCAATAGAGTTAGTACCACTCTATTGTCCCTATTGTACCCATTTTTCATACTGCTAAAGAGGACTTCAAAACAGAACCATTTAGCCATTCCTTCAACAAGAGGATGATGCATTTAATGGAAATCAATAGAGAAAATATAAAGTGAGAAAAATAGGTCGCCCACATTTCATAATTATAGTATGGAGCTCTTTTCCAATAAATTAATCTACTTTCAAAAGTTAAATGCAAATTACACATGGACAGTTTTACAGATGATCAGTAACTGCATAAATATCAGCCTCATAGGAGATGTATTACTCTGAAATATACATCCCGGTCAATAAGAAGGGTAAAAATAAGCCAATAATCTGTTGAAAATGTTAGGAATAATTTAACGGAAAGAAGCCTCTTGGTTTGTAGAAATAAAAAGTGGCATGCATTAACAGCTAAAATGGATGCTTGATTTCAGATTGGCACCATCCTAGACCTATCAAGAGCCCACAGAGACAGTGAGCTGTAGTCAAGCTCCAGGTTGAAACTACCCTCCACCAACAAAGGGGCAGCTGATCAGATGGGATCCCTGAGCACAAGATGGGGAATCACTTTCTAATCCTACCTCTGCCACTAGCCTGCTGCATGACCTTGGGCAAGTCACTTAATCTCTCTTATCTTCATGTCTGTCGTCTGTAAAATAAAGCAAAACACACGCTTTCCCTGTCTCTTGGATTAGAGGCCTAGCAAGAAGTAGCATAGCATAGTGGATAGAGCACAGGCCTGGGAGTCAGAAGGTCATGGGTTCCAATCCCAGCTGAGCCACTTGTCTGCTGGGTAACCTTGGGCAAGTCACTTAACTTTTCTGTGCCTCAGTTATCGCATATGTAAAATGGGGATTGAAACTGTAGCCCCATGTGGAACAGGGACTCTGTCCAACCCAATCTGTTTGTATCCAACCCAGCACTTAGTACAGTGCACATAGTAACCACTTAAATACCAGAATTATTATATGGGACAGAGACTGTGTGCAATTTGATCATTTATGTCTACCCTAATGGGCAGCATGCATTAAGTGCTTAATATCTTAGTTACTAAACCTAAAGTAACTATTATAGAAAGATAGAGAGATGAAATAGTGAGCTATATTTATCAAGAGTGATCAGCAGATCAGGAAGTTTTGTCTTCCTATTGATATGCTCGTCAGTGGGTTTCAGAATGGGAAGAAATGAGCTCATTTGGATGAGAGACTGAAATATACATTATGAATTTTATCCTTGTACATGGATGGGAGCCCAAGTGTCCATTATTTACAAGACCTCCCTAAGTAGCCTCATCTAAGAATGAACATTCTAGTTGCGACCTTATGAAAGCTGTTTTTCTTCCTCATTTGTAAAGTAGAACGAATCAGAGCAATCCTGCAATTTACTGCTGCAGTTTTTCATTTGAAAAGTTAATTGTTCCTTTCATATCTGAAAAATAGGTAGATTTTCTTGACTGAAACAATTTAAGTAGGATTATTTGAAGAGGTAAGAAACTCAATCTTTTCCCTCAGTTGGATTTAGGGGTCAGTTTGATTGCATCCTCTCAAACTCAGAGCTGGGGAAGATTAGGGTTCATGGCTGTGGTTTGGGGTGAGAGCAAGGGAACACCAACTGCTTGAGAGTATTGGTGACATAAACCTGCTGGAAGAGAGCATGGAGAACAAGAAGGTGAGGGAGGAAGTAAATCTAAACCAACTGCTGCTGCTGCGATTTACTTTGAAGAGTTAACCACAAACACAATCCATTTTCCAGAAGATGGCAGCTCAGCCTGTAGTTGAACAATCTAGCCAGGGGTCTGGCTGAGAAAGTCCATGTAGTGGGACTTGCAGTGGACAAGGATGGATGGGGGAAGGAGGGAGAAATAGAGAATTCTGGGAAGAGGAGTGTCATGACAACTTCCATCATCACATGAGGAGAAATTGTGTTTTCTATCACAGGACTGCAACTAGGGGAACTACACAAGTTATCACACAAAAGATAGAGTGCAGACAGCTTCCCACTTGGTGTCAGAGATCTTCCAATATCTACTCATAATAAAGCCATCATTTCCAAAGAAAGCCTCAATATTTATAATCTCTACCCATTGATGTTGCCCTTCTGTAAGGCAACTGATAGATATTTGACTGCTATGCAATCAAGAGATTGATCACATGTCTACTGTGTGTACCACACTGTACTAAGCACTTGGGAGGGAACAATAGAATGAATAAACTTGATCCCTGACCTCAAGGAGCTTGCAAACTACCTAGTGGGAAGATACACTAAAAGAAATTATAGATAGGAAGGAGTATAAGTACAAGTAGGTATCAATAATGACCTCAGTGTCCAGGGTTCAGACTCCCACAAAGGACTATGAAAAGGGCCATGAAAGGAGATTTGTATGTTGATTTCTTTTTTTTAGGGCACATAAAATGGAATATCTGGGTAAGTCTAGAGATTTGCTGCAGCTGCTGTCTGTGCAGCTCAGCTATTCAATCAGATATCTAATGAGGATAGTGCATTGTATTGTATACATATATAATTCACCATTCACATTAGCAATGCAGTATCATTAGGAGATGGAGATTAATGCATCTAATGAAAATTAGGTCCTATCCGGCACAGCGAGATAAATATAAGATGTCTAAATATCAAGGAACTCACTGAGGCTAAGAATATTGAAGCTAGAATTTCATTTTAAGGTACAGTAACCAATAAATATACATAGCTGACACTCTATGGAATAATCTTGCTATTCCCTAGCATAAACCCCAGATACTATTTCTCAGATTTCCCATGTGGCGAAACTAAGAAGATGAGAAACTGAGACGTTAAATGGGAATATGACAGTTTCTTAAAACATTTTCCTAAAGTTATTTGCATTTACCCAACATCCATCACTTCAGTTTCAACTCAAAATACCCCCTATCTTTGGAAGGGAAAGGCTAGGATTTGTGATGAGATTGTTCAGAAAAAAAAGTGAATTATTCTCCTGGAATATTGGATGGCTTACTCTATGGTAACTGAAGAAAAGGGAAGTACAGATTTGAGCAGTAATTAGAATCATTCGGTCAAGCCAATCTACATCTTCCTGACTGAATTCCCTTGTTCCTTAGTAGACTTTTATCACTAATATTAATAATAATGGTATTTCTAAAGTGCTTACTATGTGCCACACACTGTTCCAAGCGATGGGAAGTATACAAGATAGTCAGATCAGACATAGTACCTGATCCCCAGGTCTCACAAAGTAGGAGAAGGAAGAGGTATTGATTCCCTATTTTACAGATGAGCTAACAAGCACAGAGAAGTGAAGCAACTTGTCCAAGGTCTCACAGCAGGCATGTGGCATAGTCAGGATTAGAACTCAGGTTCTCTGACTCCCAGTCCTGTGCTCTTTCCTCCAGGACGCGCTACTATTTTGCCCAAGAGATCTACAGTGACAATACTTATTAGGTGCTAACTCTGTAGTGGGTACAAAATAATCAGGTGTGCCCAGGCAGGCCCTATATTCCACAAGGGATTCACTATCTAAATAAAGAGAGGAAGAGTGATGGCTGCTTGACATATGAGGAAGCAAACTCAGAGGTTAAATGATTTGCCTAAGATCACAGTAGGATGGTGGCAGAACCAGGATTCAGATTCAAGTTCTTGATTCCTTATCCCCTGCCTTTGCACTAGGTAACACTGCCTTCTCTGGAAATGCCTCAAAACTCCATTGTATATTAATTCTGGTTCTATCATTCAAGCCTTGATCTAATGAGGAAAAAAGATGGCTTCCAACAGCTATCCATTTTAATAGACTATGATCGGAACACTTGGTGCAAGGACAATGAAACAATGCAGACTTACTAGGGTTTGGAATGGACATGATTAAACACAGAAAAGGGAAGCTTTTAGACTATCAATCTGACTGAAACTGGAACCACAAGGCCTGTATGCATAAATTGCATTTCAATCATAACGCCAGAAGAAGGATAAATAATTATAGCGTGTCAGTTGACTAGTAAAATGATAATGTGAGTCTCCTAAAAGATGTTCGTCTGGCGATTTATTTGCAGCGCTCTGCCACCCAGTTTGAGAGACAAGTTTAATTTGAGTGTTTACTTTTTTATTACTATTCTGGTGCCTTTTCAACTTGAAATTCAGGTGACACAGGAGAAGGAAGATTAAGGTTTTAAAAAATGACTGACCTACTCAACCTAATTTCTCTCTAACAATACAAGAGGCTTAGAGTGTCAGAGGGCTTTGTTTTCCAGCTACTCCATCAGTCCAATTTAAATTCATCTCATGAACTATGGTGCTCATAATGCAGCAAGAATAATGATAAACGTGGTATTTCTAAAGTGCTTACTAGACATCAAGCAAAAAAATAATAAGATCAGACAGCGCCTATCCTACAGGGACACAGTGTAAGGGGAAGAGATAATAGGTCTAAGGGGAAGAGAGAACAGGTACTGACTCCCCGTTTTACAGATGAGGAAACAGACACAGAAAAGTGATTTGCTCAAGCTCACACAGCAGGCCAGTGGTGGAGCCAGAATCAGAACCCAGGTCTCTAAACTCCCTTCTCCATGCTCTTTCCACGAGGCCACTGTGCTTACAGTGGGTCTGGAAAAGTAATCCACTGTGTTTTCTCGGCGTCCGTAATGGCATCTTTTCATTCATTCCCTGAATCCCATTTTCAAAACATTACCTGTGAGGGTTCAATTTGGCACCTGCAAACTCTCCTCAGGCCACAGGGAGGCAGCGCTATCTAGACAATCTCTCTTCGTGCCCGAGATCCTGCCTTGCTGCAAAAATTTAGTATAGGGCAAGCAGTTTGTATATTCTGACTACATGATGATGATGATGTTATTTATCAAGCGCTTACTATGTGCCTAGCACTATTTTAAGCGCTGGGGTAGATACAAGATAATCGGGTTATCCCCCATGGGGCTCATAGTCTCAATCCCCATTTTACAAATGAGGTAACTGAGGCACAGAGAAGTTAAGTGACTTGTCCAAGGTCACACAGCAGACAATTGGCAGTCAGGATTTGAACCCAAAACCTCTGACTTCCAATCCTGTGCTCTTGCCACTAGATGAGGGGAAAGGGGTGGGAGTGGGGAGGAATAGAGGAGAAAGGGGAGAAAAGCAGTGCGGACTGGTGGAAAGAGAAGGGGCCTGGGAGTCAGGGAACTTGAGCTCTAATCCCCACTTCACCACTTTTTATTAATGACACTTGTTAGGCATTTACTATGTGTCAAGCACTCTTCAAAGCAAAGGGGAAGTTATAACTTAATCATGTTGGACTGGGTACAAATTGGAGGAAGGAGGATTTAATCCCCATTTTACAGGTGAGGTAATAGGCACAGAGAAGTTAAGTAACTTACCCAAGGTCACACAGCAAGCAATTGGCCACTTGCCTGCTGTTGAGCCCCATGTGGGACAGTCCCAGCTGTACTACTACCCAACTTGGCATATAGCACTAAATACATTTAAAAGGTCAGAGAGCTGAGAATTCCTTTGCATTTGGTAACTCAGTGCAACTAAAGGACTGAAAGACTGAACCTCCCCCAGCTAATCCAAGTCGTTTGTATCTGAACCTCTCTGTACTGCAGAAACACTTGCAATTGACAGCTTGTGTGAAGTTTTCTGGGGCCTGCACTGCTGACCTTCTCCTGAAAGATCATGATAATGAAGGGAGTGAAGTGACACAGTTCTGAAAGTCAGGAGACTTAGGTTCTAGACCCAACTCTGGCACTGGGGAACTTTGGCCAAGTCACTTAACCTCTCTGGGCCTCAGTTTTCACATCAATGAAGGGGGAATCACTTTGGTTTCACCCTATCTCACAAAGATACAGGGACAAAATAAGCATTGTGAAACACTTTGAAATAATACAAGTGCTTTAAAAATGCAAGGTATTCAAACATTAGAATTTATTCTAAGCACTAAGCACTAAGCACTATGCACTAAGCACTTGGCAGAGCACAATCCCAGCCCTCAAGCAGTTTTACAATCTAGCAGAGAGTTTACAATCTCTCTTACCACCAATAGGGAGGAATTAAAAAAAAGGGCATGGCAGGCTATAGCTGGCTCTTTGGCTATAGTGCAGTCTTCAATACTGAACTCCCACTGTTTTTCCAGGCAGACAAGCAGCCCTTACTCATATGATATTAGACCGGGGTCACAGTGATTATGTTGGTCTTGTACATTAATTTTTACTGAGAGAGCACTGAAGGATGGGCTTTGTACCTCCCAACATCAAAGGCTTTGCCTTTAGGGGTCAGCTTCTCCAAGAGGAGGACTATGACAAGCAGTGTGGCCTATGGGAAAGAGCCCAAGCTGGGGAGTCAGAGGTCCTGGGTTCTAACTCCAGATCCATCATATGCTGCTGTATGACCTTGGGCAAGTCACAATTTCTGCTTCAGTTTCCTCATCTCTAAAATGGGAATTCAATACCTGCCTTTCCTCCTACTTAGATGGTGAGCCCCATATGGGACAGGGACTGGGTCCAACTTGCCTATATTTTACCTATGACAATGCTTGGCATATAGCACTTAACAACTTTACTATTACTATTTGGTGGTTACTATCATCTCACAAAGTAGGACACATTGAAAAGTTGGTTTCTCTTCTTCCCTGATTCTCACTAATAAAGCCTAGTAACACTTGGAAACTCACAGGCATTGCTGATCACTGTGTCTGCAAAAACAGAGGTATAGGTAGAAAGGGAACCAGGAAAATCAGGGGTTGAGACTACTTCTGTTTGAAGGTGAGCTGTAAAGACAATGGCTAAAAAGGCATAGGATTGGTATTAGGAAATCATGAAGGAGTGTTTAGGGGAGGACAGAGAAATGTGGGCAGGTGGGATTCTAAAACTATTCACCATATCTCACGCCACCAGGTGGGGGACACCCATTGAAGCGTGAAGATAAAAACAAACAGCTAATTAAAGGAAGATCATCTACACAATGTGTGGTCAACAAATGAAACTTAAAACCACAGGAAGTCATCTCAAATACAATTTAACACCATAGGAAGTATGAAGAAAAAATGAGTAGGTACAAGGAGGATTTGGATAATTCCTTGGAAGGATGGAAACGGTGAGAGAGAAAAGTAGGGATATTATGAAACAATTAATCCCTAACCATTTAGGTGGATTTCAAGGTCAGCACCCATTACTGGTGCTCCTAGCCCTTGATTTGTTATATTGTGAGCCCATTGAGGGACAGGAACTAATTGCCAATTGTATCATCTCTCCCAACACTTAACACAGTGCTCTGCTTGCCAATAATACAAGTTCTTTTGTTCTTAAATTCTGAATCTAATGATATCTTGGGGTTTCATGACAGTCAATACCAACATGGAGGCAGGAAGAAGAGATGGGCATCACCACATTGGCTGGTCACCTCCTAGATTCCCTAGAATCTAGAGTTCTAACACTATTCAGAAATTCTCCAAGCCTCAATATCTTAACCTCGGGTATGGTACAGCCAAGCCCTCCTCCTGCAGTAAGTCACAGCTGCTTATGAATGGTATAATCATTAATTAAATCTAAAATGCCAGTATTTACATCTATTTTCTTTAGCAAATTTTAATTTGAACATAAACCCATATTGTTTTGTACAAAGGCTAAGTTGGACATTTATGCAGATGTCCATTCTTTGAATGGGAATAGGTCAAGCATTTTCTTCCCTGCTTTTGAAGTCTTCTTTTGATATTTAATGACTGTTGAAAGACTGACATTAAAAGGCAATCAAAATAATTCTTTTGTGGGGGGGTGGGGGGAAGGCTAGTTTTAAGTTGGGCATTAATGAAAAAACTACTCTTCATAAATTTATTTTCTAGAGGAGTGGACTCATTCCCATCTTTGTGAATTGGAAACAAATCTGCATATTCTGTGGGGGAGCTTTTTTAGTGACTATCAGAGCCATTCCTCTGAACATATAATTAAATCACCTATCAATTTCAAAAAGTTTATTTCCTTTGAGAGTGAAAGAACTTTATTGACCTGCCGTTATTGGTTTCAGTATGCAAGCTATTTTCATCTTTCTTTCTTTGAGGAGAAAAATACAATTCTCTGTCTTTTAAAATAATGGTCATCCCTGCCAGGTAGGAAAGGAAGAACCTAATAACCAAATCAAGATAAAGCCACTTTCTGAACTAATTATTCTCCTAAGATGAATTGGCCCCTTCAGCGGTATTAATGAGAGTTAATTAAGCAACTAAGACAGTGGTCCAATGGCAAGGGCTTCAGTCTGATTCAGGAGATACTGGTTGTGCCAGATTTGCCGTTGGCCTACTGTGTGCCCTTAGGAAAGTCACTTTACCTCTGTGGGCCTCAATTCCACATCTTTACTCTTCTGTCAGTTCAGTCACATTTCTGTTTGAAGTTTTCAGCGTGGCTGCTCTAGCCTAAGGGAAAAAACTGACATTACCCTTAAAGAGCAGGACCATCTCCTAACTGAAGCTTCTGTGAGTCTGGTTGGTATGTTTAGCCCTATCACATTGTTAGAGAAAGAGCAGAAGCCTAATAATCATGAGGCTTGGCTTCTATTACCTACTTGATGGCCTTGGGCAAATTACTTAGCCTTTCAATACCTCAGTTTGCTCATCTTTAAAAGGGTAATTAAGTACCCATTCTTCCTCCCATTTAATTGAGTCTCATGTAAGACAGAGATTGTGTCAGACCTGATTATCTTATCTCTATCTCAATGCTCAATACAGTGCTTGGCACATATCAAGCACTGATAAATACCACAATTATTTTCAGCTGTATGGGAAGTTTGGTTTTCCCTAGAGTCATCATCTTATTGCCCTCTAAAGTAAAAGGAAACTGCTTTTGAGAAGTGAAGGTAGCATTTCTAAGATTGTTACAGTGAATCCTTTAGGTTTGTTCAAGATTTAGATCTTGGCAGAGAAGAATGCAGCCCAGAGAGCAAGGGCTTTCTTTTTTTTCCTTTAAGATGCCAACACACTGAAATGGGTCAAACCACATTCGCCTGGTATACATTAGCCTATCTTCAGTTTCAAGATGGCTCTAAAGGCAATGAAATTCTCTCAGTATGTGCAGTGGAGGCTTAAGATGTTAATGTAAAGTCTACACTCCATTTTATACTGATAGTACCTAGAGACAGTCTTTTCCTCATATTTTCTTGCCACAGACTTAGAGATTGTTTCATTTTTCCATGTAACCATTGTTTATTCTCAGTCTCCCAATAAATTATGACCCAAAAACTTAGGTTACCATCATTAGCATCCCCAACTTTCTGCAGCTGAGGACTGAAGCTTCTAACCAATAGCCTAAAGAGACCTATAACAGAGAGAAGGGGATGGGAAGTCTGTGAGTGTGTGTGTTGGGTGGGGGAAATGAGGAATTAATTCAGTAAAGAAAGAAAGCTCCTCAGTGGCTGAGGATCTTATATTCCTTCATCTTGCTCCAGTCACTTTATGTTCTGGGAGAAAACATAAAAGTCTTGACTAAGAACAGTACAATTGCTGGACCAAGTAGGGGCTCATTGGTTGCTACTGCTACAAATAGACTGTGGATAGGAAAAAGCTAGACCAGTTTAAAAGGTAAATTGTGTGTTTCCATAAGTCACAGATCTATCCCAGGACACCACAGGAAATTCAGGTACCATTTTGTGCAAGGACATCAACCTCAAAGGAATCAGTGAAAATTTCTTCATCACCTCTGACATTGACAATAAATAAGGAGGATTTAAGACACAGCGATACTAGTTGAATTCCAAGAGAGGATTAGAAAGAAACTAGATTCAAGTGCCTGAAATTCTATAATTAAACTTCCATTGACTTGAACATAAGCCAAATACTTACAAGTCACACAGCAAAGCACAGTAGAGGAAAAAAAAACCTCCAAATCAGGTGACCTCCTGATTTTAAGGCCTTGTTTCAATCACTGATTGGCTGAGCTTCCCCTAAACTCCTATTGGTCTCCAAGAAGGTTCCAATTCCCGAATGATTAGGGGCAATTTAGTCCCCCAGAAAGGACAGTGGAAATGATTCTGAAATAGAATTCCAACTGCTTTGGTCAATTTTTCATCTACATATGTTCTGAGGTGTGCTGGAAATTCTAAGACTTCACCACAAATTATTATACTCAATAGGAGCTGAATAAAAATCGTTATTACTAGAATGGAAGCTTGCTGTGGGCTGGAACTGTGTTACCAATTTGATATTTCCTAAGTGATTAATAGATTGCATTGCAACTAGTTGGAGTGCTTAATAAATAGTACATCCACTACTAAATATTTCCATGACTAAGCTATCCGGCTATGTCCAAAGATTCATCAGAGATGGGTTTCAGACCTTCCTCTGCAGTATCTGGATTCTGCACTGCAGCATATAAAACCTATACTGCATTCCCCTAGGGAGATTTCATTCTTAGGATGATACCATACAAAGAGACTGTGGCAGGAATTAGTAGTTTGTACTGGACACCCTTAGTTTTAACTATTTTTTTGTTTTACTAGGGGAAAAAACATGCAGAAATACTCAAGATTTCATTGCCAGGCCAAAATCACCTGACTTTTTTTAAAATTATGTTTCTGATTTGTAAACTACCTTAGCAGCCTTGTACCAGCTAACATTTCCATCAAGGACTGGGGTCACAAAATAAAGAGCATAATCATTGCACAAGCTGCTCAGGGCAAAACAAATGTCATTTATTTCCAGAGGCAAAATATAAAAACCTGAAGCCACATGCTCTTAACACTTGGAATCTATTGATTCAAGAATCTGCAGAGGTGATTTTTGTTCCAGGATATAAGGGCCAGCTGAAAATAATTTATTAAAAGCAACACATGCCCCATTTCTTGCCTTGGGAGACTATATTCCCTGTCATGGCTCATGCTTAAAGTAGGAATGTCCCTAATTGTTGTTTCCAGTTTACCTCTTAAGTTGGAAAGTGTCTTCTGTATTACCAGGTGCCCTAGGAAAGAAAGAGGATATGCACTGAAAGAAAATTTCAATGCAGCCTGAGCTAGGATATGAGGGTGGTGGAGGGGAAGGATTATATTAGAATAATAATAATAATGGTATTTGTTAAGTGCTTACTATGTGCCAGGCACTGTACTAAGCACTGGGATGGATACAGGCAAATCAAGTTGGACACAATCCATGTCCCACATAGGACTTACAGTCTGATTCCCCATTTGGACTGTGTCCAGCCTGATTACCTTACTAACCCAGGATTTAGAATAGTGCTTGGCACATAGTCAGTTCTTGACAAATACCATGAAAAAATCCAAAATAGACTTGAAAAATTGGCAGCAGCATGGTCTAGTGGAAAGAGCATGAGTTTGGGAAACAAATGAGCTATGTTCTAAGGTTCCTCCCTTTGCCTGTTATGTAACTCTTGGCAAGTCACCTCAGACTCACTTTCTTCATCTTTAAAATGGGGATTCAGTACCTGCTTTTCCTTCTACTTAAACTATGACCCAATGTGAGACAGAAACTGCATCCAAACTGATTATCTTGTATCTACCCCAGCACTTAGAACAATGCTTGACACATAGTAAGACCTAAACAAATAGCATTATTCCTAAGTGTGTGGTATAGTGGAAAAAACCCAGGCCTAGGAACCAGAAAACTTGGATTCTAATCCAAGCTCTGCCACTTGTTGGATGTGTGAGCTTGGGCAAATGACTTAACATCTCTGGGTCTCAGTTTCCTCACCTGGTTAATGGAGAAAAATGTTTGCTCTTTCTTCTCCAAAGACTGTGACTACCAAGTGGGCAGAGACTGTGTCTGATCTGATTGTGTCATATCCACCCAAGGACTTAGAACAATTTTTGATACTTAGTAACTATTTAATAAATAGAACAAGCAAAAAATTCAAGAACTGATAATCATATGAGTGATAAATGGATGAGGGAGTCTCATGATCAGGATAGTTGGGAGATTAACCAGGAGCTGCTTCCTAGAGGAGGTAGCTTTTTAGGAAGACTTTGAAGAAGGGAAGACGCTTGGTTTGGAAAGGCTGAAGGAGAGGGTGGGAGGCAGAGAAAGGCATGAGCAAAGAGTGGAAGTCAGGAGAGTGTAGGAGAAAATTCTGAGGGGGAGCTTAGTAGGGAAGAGAGCAGTTGGGTAATCAGAGGAGAGGAATTCAGGAATTAGAAATAGGATTTGTGGAGAGCCTTGAACAATATAAGGTTAAAATGTCAGAACAGTGGATTACATGGAAACAAGCTGCTGTACATTTTTAATAAGACCCTACAGGAATTTTATTTAATATGACCATAGACCTTTAAAATCTCCAGAGATATCTTCAGCAATACCATCTAAGAAAGATCTAATACTTTAAAATATCACTTCATTTTAGTAACAGGCCTCACTGAGCCTAGTATCCCAATTTTTCAAAGATTTTACTCTTATAATTACTTAGTGAAATAGCCCTATAATTTTGACACTATAAAGTGTATTTTCTAAGATGGTACTTAAAGCAAATGAACCTTGAGGATCATGAAAATCCTAGGTTATTTGCTAAAATTGAGTAGTCAAATGATCTCATCTTATTTCATTTTCAAGTTTGAATACTGTTTTTGAAAGTGAATTTTAAAAGCCTGTTGTGAAGCTCAGATTTTCAGCTGTCTCCACATTCAGAGTTTAAGTTTCTTAACTTCAGTACAATTCATTTGGTGTCTTTGAATACCAAACTCGATTGCTTTTGACTTTGATTAGTTTGTAAACACTATCTGACCCCTTGTTAGGGTGTAAGCTTAATAATACTGATTAAATGCTTACTGTGTACCCAGCACGGTACCAAGCACTGGGGTAGATATAAGACAATCAGGTTGGACACAGTCCCTGTCTCACAAGGGACTCACAGTCTAAGAAGGAGGAAGAACAGGTTGGATCTCCATTTTAAAGATGAGGAAAGTGAGGCACAGAGAAGTTAAGTGACTGGCTCAAGATCACACAGCAGGCAAGTGGTGGAGCCAGAATTAGAACCCACTTCCTCTGGCTCCCAGAGGATACATGAAACATGCTTAGGCTTCTAGTCTCCACCACTCGATCAATCAGTGGTAAGAAGCAGCGTGGCTCAGTGGAAGGAGCATGGGCTTGGGAGTCAGAGGTCATGGGTTCTAATCCTGGCTCTGCCACTTGTCAGCTGTGTGACCTTGGGCAAGTCACTTAACTTCTCTATGCCTCAGTGACCTCATCTGTCAAATGGGGATGAAGTCTGTGAGCCCCACCTGGGACAATCTGATTACCTTGATCTCCCCCAGCACTTAGAACAGTGCTTGGCACATAGTAAGCGCTTAACAAATACCAACATTATTATTATTATTTATTGAGCACTTGCTGTGTACAGATCACTGTACTAAGCACTTGGGAAAGTAAAATATAGTAGTTGACATGTAATTCCTGACTACAAAGAGTTTGCCGCCTACAAGGAGGGACAGGAATACCAGATCTCTTGATAACTAGGCACATGTTATTTCTACTAAGCCACACTACCACTTTCTATTGGCTCCAAAGATAACTTCTCCCTGCTCCATCTCCCTGTTTCATGTGATGTCAATGAATCCTACTTCTCTGCTATTTCCTTTTTCTTTTTCTGGGAAAGACTTGCTAATCCTTAATGAAACCAGGCATTTCTGAGGGAAATTTTCCTGTATTCAACTCCTCAAAAACTAATTGTACTGGGCAGTGCAGCCAGGGTTTTGCAAGTTCCTTTCCAGAGCAAACAAGATGAGAACTCCAAACCTAGGCCCTTCTTTAGCCAAACAGTTCTTCTCTAAGTCACCTCCATCATAGAAAACTCATTTGGGTTTCTGAGCTTGGAAGGTTAAATGTGCTGTGCATTTTCTCATTTGGAGTTTTATGACTTGTGAGATTAAATGTACTGTGCAGTTTATTAGCAGAGCCGCGTCATATTTTGCAAACAGAATACACAGTTCAGGAAAAGATCTACTTTTGTAATGTGTTTTTCACTTCAGGGCACAAGGACGTGGAACACAGCCCAGGCGTGGCATTTGCCATCTTCAGAGATGTTTACAAGCATCAGCGGATGATTTGATACTTTTGCCCCTCTAGGAGACCCATTTTACAGGCCAAGGGAGGGAGGCAGAAAGGGGATCTGAATTAGTGAGGAGTTCAGGTGCTAGTACATGGGTAAGGGGTTTAAGGCAGTGGGAGAATCAGGACCCCATCTTATCCTAGTCACGGAAGCCCCACCAGTCCGCTAGATAGGAAGCTCGTTAGGGGCAGGGAATGTATCTACCAACTCTGTTATATTGTACTCTCCCAAGCACTTAGTACAGTGCTCTGTATGATTGAATGAATGAATGAATGAATGAACAAACACCACAATTACTAACTCAATTGTATTCTCCCAAATTAAATTTATTAATTTAATAGAATTAAAATTTTACTTATTTGTGTATATATACATATATATATATATATATATATATATAAACTGTTGTCCTTCATAGGAAAAGCCGTATGGTCTAGTGGAAAGAGCCCAGGCCTGGGGGGTCAGAGGATGTGGGTTCTTAACCCAGTTCTGTCACATGCCTCATGTGTGACCTTGGGCAAATGATCTAGCTTCTCTATGCCTGTTTCCTTATTTGTAAAATGGAGACTAAAAATACCTTTTTTCCCTCCTACTTATACTGTGAGCCCCTTGTGGGACAGGAACTGTGTCCAACCTGATTATCTTGCATCTACCATTCTCTGCCCATAACGGGGTTACAGACTAGAGGGCTAAGTATTAAGTGCTGAGGTAAAAACAAGATAATCAGGTCCCACAAGGGGCTCACAGTCTAAGCAGAAGGGAGAACAGATATTAAATCCCCATTTTGCAGAACTGAGGCATAGAGAAGTTAAGTGACTTGCCTAAAGTCACATAGCAGGTAAAAGGCAGAGTTGGGATTACAAGCCAGCTTCTCTGACTCCCAGGCCTGTGTTCTTTCCACTAGGCTATACTGTTTAGTAGCCAAAGAAACAATCCCTGTTCTAAAGAAGGCAGACTTCTAAAACAAAGATAGGCCCAGTAGAGGACCAGCCCATCAGGACAACGAGGTTCCATCTTCACATACAAATACAGCGAAAAGGGGAATCAGTCTCACGTCAGTGTTTCTAACTCCACCCACATGTGTGGATAGGATAGATCTCACCATCGGCAGCAATGGGTTGGGAATGAAGACCAGCTCTATTTTTAAAAGTGAATGTTCACCAAAGAAAAGATAAAATATCATCTTGTCTCACACTTGTCATTTCCAAATCAAGACCACAAAATACGAAACCCATTTTTTAAGTAAACTTGGCAGGTTTTCCAATCTTAAATTAACTTCTATGGCATAGATATCAAGACTAAGTCAAAACACATATTCATTTCTTTTGAAGAGTGAAGCCAGCTCATAATTTTCTTGTTTGAAATCCTTTTTCACATTAGGAAAGGCAACTTCTAAGTCAGTCAAGGGTTCTAAAATGCTCATGGAAAGAGCAGGGGCTTGGGGGTCAGAGGATACTGGGCTCTAAATCCTACCTCCACTACTGGGCTGCTGGGTGATCCTTGGCTAATCACTTAACTTCTGTGCTTCAATTTCTTCACCCATAAAATGGGAATCAAATATTGGTTCTCCCTTCAGTTTTGAATGTGAGACCGATGTGGGAAAGGGACTGTGTTTGACCTCATTTTTTTGTGTCTACTCAACACTTAGTATAGTGCTTGGTGTGTGGTACTTTACACTGATGATGTTTTTCCATTTCCAACCCCTTAAAAAAATTTAATACTCCATTTTCAGAAAATCTGGTGATTCATCAGGAATCGTATTTTGAAAGGAACTTGCATTTTGCCATATTTTTGCTTGTGGGAAGTTCCACAAGCTTGAGGGTGGGGCTCATGTCTACCAACTCAATTGTATTTTGCTCTCCCAAGTTCTTAGAACAGTGCTCTGTACACTGTAGTCACTTAGGAAATATTGTTGTTGAATTGATGGATTGATTGGATTGTTCACTAAAATGTCTAACTCACCAGAGGAGGAAGAAGAGAAAGAGGAAGAAAAGGAAGAATAGTATTAATGGTACTTATTGAGAATATTTTTTGTGTGCCCCCTGTACTAGGAAGCACAAAACTGACACATTCTCTGATGACAAAAAGTTCAAATTTTAGTTGCAGATACAGACATATTTACAAATTCAGTAATCATTGTTGCTCAAGTGACCAAAAAGAGAATGTTTTATCATTTTAATTATTTTCAATATGCTAGCAAAGCTTAAGAAAGATGTAGAATTCAGCTTCACTTTATTTACTCAGTCATGAAGATCATTTGTTTCCTTAAATTTCCCATACCCGAAGACCTCCTCAAACTCTGACTTAATGCCTGTGTAAAATGCTAAAATTCCCACTGTTCACAAAGCACTTAATACTCAACCCAAATGAATGAAACAAAACTCCAAGATAAACTTATATTCATGTTGTAGGTAAAGAAAAAAATGCATTTCGATGATATATTTATACATGTATTTCCAATTGCTGCTCAAAATCTCTTGACTAAACATTTCCAAATTTTGATATAGAAACAGACTACTGTTGCAAAATAAATCAAAATGTCAGTATTTTCAGTTACAAGAAATGACACTACGATAGGCATGTTATGTCCTGATGAATGTTGGCATGTTGGCAGCAGTATGTTTCCTAATGGAACCACACAATCATAAACTATTTCATGCATAAATATCAAAAATAAAATTAACATTTTCCAGGAATGAAAAACACTTCAAAAATTATAGTGAGCACAACCTCAAATTGATTCTATAAATGGATTCCAGAAAATCATTAAGCAGGTGGTTATATTTAAAATGCCAGTCAAGTTGCCTTGGTACCTTAAAGGTGGTGCCACTGATGCTCAGATCCAGGATATGAAATAATAATTGTGGTATTTGTTAAGTACTAACTGTGTTCCAGGCAGTGTACTGAATACTGGGGTAGATACAAACAAAATGGGTTGGATAAGAATAAGAAAGAATGTGAATTCTCAATCTCCTGCAGTGGATCTCAATAAAAAAAAAACAAAACCAATAGATTTCCATTAGATAGCATATTCTGGCTCTGGGGACAAGCACCAGAAAATAAAGGGTTTTCTAATCATTTAATCATTCATCCAGCCCAAGTTTTGCATAGGCAATCATCAGTCATCATTACCTAAATGCTCTGCATCTGGTTTGCGATTCTGCCATCCTGATTTGCCGGATGACGAGTTAATGTGTCCTTTTTATTTTTCTTAAAGGTCACAGAATGTTTAGCCAGTCCAACTTCTGCCGGCTTCTATTTGAGAAAAGCAGAGGACAAACTTTGAGAAGGCAGAATCAGAAACAGACATAAAGGACTTCCATGGGACAAACTCTTTCAACAGCCAGAATCTAGCACACCAAGTGTAAAAGCATGTCAGCTTGGTCTCTTCATCCACACAGGGGTAGAATTATATCATCAATACCATAAACTGTGACTTGCTTACCCAACTCAATCATTCTTCAAGAAAGTTAGCTTTTATCAAGTCCCTCAAAACCTATGTATTGGTAAATGGGACCAATCTTATTCAATAAAGGATCCTTGGGGGAAACACTTTATTTCTAATAGCAGTTCATAGTGCCTTCTGTGAGATTCCCCATGCTTCCATTGTAAATATCTTGGAATCTTTCCCAGGGATAGGACTGCTACATTTCTTGGGTTTTAAATGGAACTACCCTACCCTGTCTTAGAAAATGCTGCTCTTGTTCCATTTTTTAAACTTTGCTTCAGTTGAATTGATTTTACTTTGGGTAATGAGTCTCTCAGTAATAAAAATGAATACTATGATTTTGGTATAAATGGATGTCTTGTGGAACTTTCTTAGGAGAGGCTTGTCTATTCTTATTTAAACATTCAAATTACACTATGACAGGCTGGATAAGGCCATAGAATTAATCCATAGTGGTTTTTTTTCCTTTCAGTGGTTTGAAAACCAAGAAAGTGCCTGAAGAAAGATACAAAAACACTTAACTCATACTAAGCTCTGATTCTAGAATCTGACTCTATGACTTAGTCTTTCCATGAAATCATTATTTTCCTAAAGAATTCTAGAATACGTAGCATGCTGGACCAAGAGTTAAAAGACCTACCTTCTCTTCTTGGATTGGCTTCTCTTCTCAAATATCTCATTGCCCTCTAATTCTAAAATATTACAGTATACTGTAGTATTTCCCTGGAGAAAATAACACACATTTCTAATTTTGTCAACAGCGTTGTAACTGTCATGGCATTTACCGGGAGCCAAGACAGAAGTGCAATTCAATCTGTCGTGGAAGCAGAGTGAGCATTAGTCAGACACCAATGGTCAAGAGGATAAAGGTATGTCCTACCACCAGGAGGATGTGAGCTTGAGAAGTTTTTTGCAGTAGTGGTGATGGTTCGCACTGAGCCATCCACACTCTTTCTCTCGTGCCCTCTGTGTCCATTTGCAGACATTGCAAAACAGCTGGTGGGAATGGTGGATTCAGGCTTTGTCATGGAAGTAAACATCTCTGAGACCCTACCAGCCAGATACCACTGTGTTTAAGCCATTTTGAAAGATTATGGCACAGCGCATTAAATTCAACCTGCACTTTTATGTGAAGCATTGAATAAAATCTCTACCATTAGTCTTATCACTAATAGGAGTCCAATAGAGAGTACCACATGGGACACAGATTATGTCTGATCTGATTATCTTGTATCTCTTCCAGCCCTAAATATAGTGTTTGGCAGAAAGTAAACACGTAAAAATGTCACAATTATCATTACTAAGTCTTCTCCAGTAAGTCTTTTGACTTTTGACTGCAGTGTACCTATTTTTCCAACACTACTTTAAAGTCCTATGCATAAAAGAAATGATTTTGATTTGCAGAAATTGTTTGATATGCAGCACTCACCCCTGGAAATCCCTAGCAGGATTCTAATAAGTGCAAAATTCAGAAAATGAATGGATTAAAGAAGAGAAAGAAAGAGAAAAATCTGTTTCATTTAACAATTTTAAAAGGAAAATGTAAAAGGGGATTATCAGAGGGCATTAAAATCCTTTGAGATTCAAACCAAAGATCTATTAGCAAAGAGAAGTCATGAGGTAAAAGAGTTACCCTCAGGAACCCTGTTGAATCAAAAGAATTTTGTTCTTTTATATCTTAACACAGTCTACACTCTGCAGTTCTTTCCCCAAGCAATAAAGAAGGGTGGAAACTGTTTCATGGTTCCTGATACTTTGTTCCAGGACTGTTCAAGTTTCAACCATGGTATAGCTCTTAGGACGTTTGTATGTATCCAGGGCCTTAATTTCCAATTTATCCCAAGCATAAGGTAAATCCCACCTAAGGTATTTTCTCCAAGTGACAAGTGATCTTTGGGACACGTCGTGCAAGTGGGAATTAAGTTATTGGAGTTTTAAATCAATCCATCAATTAATGATATTTATTGAGCACTTACTGTGTGCTGAACACAGTACTAAATACTTGGGAGAGTACAGTACAAGAGAGCTGGTAGACACATTCCCTGCCCACAAGGTGCTTACAGTCTAGAGGGGATTTGAGGGGTTGAATGGGTAACACACTAAATTTGAGTTAAAGGGTCTGCTCTATGGGTTTGGAGCAAGGATGGAGAGAAGATGTGCCAATCACTTCCATGCTGTGCTCCAGGATCCCTCCAATTCCCATAACCTCATTCACCTAAACTTACACTTCCTTCCAAAAAACAGGACTATCAAGAATGATGTGTTTTGTTCTCAATTGCAATGTTTTGGGTGTGAATTAGATAATTTCCTTAATTTTCTTTTTTCCTTTTCCTTCACAACACAAAGTTGGTCATTTGAGTCCTACACATATGAATAGAACTTCTAGGAATGTCATCTTTGAAAATAAAGGACAGATAGATATAGGTAGACAAAATGCTAAACTGTAAGCTCCTGGAGGACAGGAATCATGTCTACTATGTTTTACTCTCACAAGTGCTTAGTACAGCGCATTACGCATTGTATTGCTCAATTTATTGAGAATTTATTAATCTATGTATCTTAAATATACTCATATACATATTCTCATGGACACATTTACACATATGGATATATGAAGTGAATGAGAAAGAGACTCAAGTAGCTGTTAAAGCATCTTTAAGTATTTACCTCATGCCTAGGCTATAGCTCAAATTAGCAGGTAACTTGGTCCATACTTTTAGACAATGAACATGATAAGGAAAGGAAAATTTAATGCATTGGGGACTGCATTAAATCTGTATCTGGTTTCTTGCTAGGCTCTGTATCCCCTACTGATCTGCAAAAATACCAAGTCATTATTTTTGTTCAAATCTGCATAAATCAGGCAGAACTATCTGCAGCAAGTCCAGGATTTACCAAAGACGTGCACCCTTCAAGTGAGAGGTACTAGATTTTTCCATCCTTGGTTCTAAAATAGCAAGAATTGTGATATTATGGGCCAAGTACTGTTACTAAGTACTGCAGTAGACACAAGATGATCAGGTCAGAAACAATTCCTGTCCCACATGGGGCTCGCAGTCTCTGAAGGGTGAACAAGCATTTTATCCTATTTTACATGTAATGAAACTGAATCATAGAGAAATTAGGTGACTTGCCCAATCAGGAAAGTATTAGAGCCAAGATTAGAACCAGGTCCTCTGACCCAGACCCACAGTCTTTCCACTAGACCATTCATTCAATCATTCATTCAATCCTATTTATTGAGCGTTTACTGTGTGCAGAGCACAGTACTAAGCACTTAGAAAGTACAATTCGGGAACAAATAGAGACAATCCCTACCCAACAATGGGCTCACAGACACAAAGGGGGGAATAAAGACAACAAAACAAAACAAGTAGACAGGCATCAATAGCATCAATATAAATAAATAGAATTAAAGATATATACACATCATTAAATAAAGAGAATAATGAATATGTACATATATACACAAGTGTGGTGGGGTAGAGGGGGGGTAAAGCAAAGGGAGGGAGTTGGGGCAATGGGGAGGAGAGGAGGACCAGAGGAAAAGGGGGGCTCAGTCTGGAAAGGCCTCCTGGAGGAGGTGAGTTTTCCAGTAGGGCTTTGAAGGGGGGGAGTATGCTAGTATGACAGATGTCAGCCCATTGTTGGGCAGGGATTGTTTCTACATGTTGCCGAATTGTACAAGTGCTTAGTACAGTGCTCTGCACACAGTAAGCATTTAATAAATACAATTAAATTAATGAATGTGAGGAGGGAGGGCATTCCAGGACAGAGGTAGGACATGGGTCAGGGGTCGATGGCGGGACAGGCAAGAATGAGGCACAGTGAGGAGGTTAGCAGCGGAGGAGCACTGCTTCTCCTAGATGCCTTCATTCTTCTGCATGGGTTTTTTAGCAAGGAACTTCAGTAAGACAAATCTAACAAGCTACTAGGAGGAGCAATCTAGCTTGGGCAGGGAAAGCGATTAAATGGAGTAATCAGTCTTTTTCCATTCCTTATTTCTACAAGGTCAACTTAGCTGTTGGCTTGAAGAAAAGCTTGCCAAAAAGAGCATTTTCAGGCCAAGCACGGAGTCTTGACATACAAATTTCTCTCCTATGCAATCCAGTGGCAGAGTTGAGTTAAAATTTAATGACAAGCATTTTAGTATCAACAGGGACTTGTTACCATTCTCCAATATTCACACTCCACATCACAGTTCGTCTCCAGTATTATATGAGTCTAAACCACTGTGGAAATACTTGTTTCATAAGAATCATGAAATCGCTGATGTTGGTCATTTACTCCCTCTAGGCTGTAAACTCATTATAGGCAGGGAACAAGACTTCTGATTCTGTTGTATTGTACCTTCCCAAGTTCTCAGTACAGTACTCTGCACATAGTAAATGCTCAGTCAATACCACTGATTGACTGATAGTAACCTCTCGATAAATACCATTGATTTACTGATAATAAGCACTCAATAAATACCACTGATCAATTTATTACTTTTAGGATAGCATAATAGTATTAATTATGGTATTTGTTAAGCACGTACTATATGCCAAGCTCTAAGCTAGGTGAAGTACAATCTGAGCTATGCCCTGGATCCATAAAGGGCTCAAAGCCTGAAAGAGAGGAAGAATAGCTATTTAATCCCCATTTTACAGATGAGAAAACTGAGGCACAAAGAAGTTAAGTGACTTATCTAATATCATAGATCAGGAAAGTGGCGATTAGAACCTAGACCCCCTGACCCTGTGCTCTTTCTGCTAGGCCATGCTGTTTCTGTGGTTAGTGCATGTACACTGGGCAAGGAGTTGATTAGTAGTAATAATAATAATAATAATGATGCTATTCGTTAAGCGCTTATTCTGTGCCAAGCACTGTTCTAAACGCTGGGGTAGATACCAGGTAATCAGTTTGTACCACATGGGGCTCACAGCCTTAATCCTCATTTTACAGATGAGGTAACTGAGGCACAGAGAAGTTAAGTGACTTGCCCAAAGTCACACAGCTGATAAGTGGCGGAGCTGGGATTAGACCCCACGACCTCTAACTCCCAGGCCCGGGCTGTTTCCACTAAGCCATGCTGCTTCTCTACTAGTAGTATTAGTACTATTAGTAATAGTAATAGAATAATAGTAGTAGTACTCACAGTAGTAGCAATGGTGACTGAATACCCACCCGGGCTCCGTGTACTGTACTAAGACCTTGAGAAAATACTGCATAAACTCAGACACTTCCCCTAACCACAGATGCTGACACTCTAAAGGTTATATTAGTCATGTATGTATGTATAATCACTTGTACAGTCAATTATTCCTTCTGATTATTTGTAAATATTCTTATGTACACAAGGGGTGGGCAAGGGTATAAATGAATATCTAAGTAGAGGTGGCTAATTCAACTTCATCTGTTTGAGGCCTTAGTCCTGTCCCTTTTTTGCTTTTTTGCTCTCATTTGCATGGTAAGTCCCTAAACTGCTCTAGGCTCCAACTTCCTGCCTATTAAAATGAGATGATGCCTGTCTCTAAACTAAAAAGGATTTAATAAGAAATTGCTTTACTGTGCACTGAGCCCCTTGGTCATTGACAGTATAGTAATACAAGGGGGAAGATTACAATATGTGTCCCTGGATTGCTGCTCACTGCATTTTCCTAGTCCTTTGGAAAATGGGAGCTGCTTTCTCATTCTTTCTTACTCTCTGACACACACATTCAGAAGCTAAGCTGGAGAATCAGAAAGACCCAGCTTTTAAGGCCGGTTCCTCCACTTTTCTGCTCTGTGACCTTGGGCATGTCACTTCATTTCTCTGTGCCTCGGGTATCTCATCTCAAAATGGGGATTTAATCCTACTCCTGCCTGCTTAGACAGTGAGCCCCATGTGGGACAGAGGCTGTGTTGAATACGATTACCTTGTATCTACCCCAGTGTTTAGAACAGTGGTTGGCACATAGTAAGCATTTAGCTAGGACCATAACTATTATCATTATTATAAACATGTTAAAATACAGATCTGGAGATGTATATTGTCTAGGGATACACAGAGTAGGGCCCACTTGCCTGTTTATCCTAGCCTGAATGTGTTGTATTCTGATGAGAAAGTGCTTCATTCTCTGGAGTAGTATGAGTATGAGTAGTCTGAACAATAATAATAATAATTATTATTATTATTATTATTATGGTATTTGTTAAGTGCTTACTATGCGCTAAGCACTGTTCTAAGCCCTGGGGTAGATACAAGGTAACCAGGTTGTCCCATGTGGAGCTCACCGTCTCAATCCCCATTTTACAGATGAGGTAACTGAGTCACCGAGAAGTGAAACGACTTGCCCAAGGTCACATAGCAGGCAAGTGGTGAAGCCTGGATTAGAACCCACCAAGTCTGACTCCTTAGACCCATGCTCTTCCTGTTAGGCCACACTATTTCTCCTAAATGAATTAACTCTTCTGCATGAGCTATTTACCAAAGAACTTGAATGAAGATATGAACGGAACAAAGATTTAGGAACATAATGTGACAATATCTTTCCCATTCTTCTTGTATTTCTATTGGTGAGAAAGTATTTCATTTTTAAATAATTTGATTGCATTTTATTCTATTCACCTTGCTTTACAGAGCAAGCTATTTTATTATACTAGGTGGGTGCTTTAAGTTTGAAAGAAAATATTATCTCTTTTCAACTGTTGTTGTACCAACTAGATCTTTATCTGTTGCAGGCTTCATTAGAAGGATCAGAGCGTGTATTTTGCTATGTCTCTACCCTCTAAGCAAAAAACTCTCATCTTAGGAAGATATGAAAGCTAACATCTTAGAGACACTGGACATTAGAGCATCAACAAAACCTGTTTTTGTTTTGTATTTATGTCTCAATTCTATCTAGACAAGAAAGTTTCATGGCAATTGCTTTTTTCTGAAAAATTATATGCAGAGTCTTTTCTGAAGCAAATATTCTTAGTAAGATAGCCATGAAAGAATATTTTTTTTCCATTTTCCTCAGTCTACCTAAAATATTTTCTAAAATATTTGTCTTTGCCAGTCATCTCAGGTCTTCTCTGTATCTTCCAAGAAAAACACTGGAATTTAATTTCACTTTGCTATATTGTTGGTAGTGGTGGTGTGTTTCTTGCTCCTATTTTTTTTTTCAACTAAGACGTAAGTAAAATCAAATGATCAAATGAAGTCACAGGCTCCAACAAAGATTTTCAGTACCCAACTGCAGAAAATATATTTAATAGAGCTTGGTAATGATTTTCCAGTCCATTGACTTAAGTAGAGAAAAGACCTATTTTTGTCTTTAGACTATTAATATAATGGATTTCAATATAAAACAGATTCAAATAGTTTATAGTTGCACCTGATTACTTTGGGTATTCTGGCAAATTACAGGATGATGGAGCTATGAAGAAATACAGTGATGACAATTTCATTAAAATGAAATGTGCTTTCTTTATAAATATTTCCTTTAAACTAAATACCATGTTATTAGTCTTAACTACACCTGAGAAGACCACAGACAAATTTATCTTGATTTCATAAATTATATGGCAGAAGCAACAAGTTACAACTTCAGGAATTTTGCATTTTAGTACCTGCTTGCCAAAGTATTTGTAATGGTATTAATTGAGCACCTAATGAATGAAATGTATTGTACTAATCACTTGGGAAAATACAACAGAAGCTTAAAACATGTTCCTTGCCTACATGGAGCTTAGCTTCTTAATGGAAAGTGTAAGCTCCACTGTGATGCAGTGTGGCCTAGTGAAAAGAGCATGGATCTGGGAGTCAGAGGACCTGGGTTCTAATCCTGGCTCTTGCCTCTTGTCTGCTGTGTGAGCTTGTACACATAGCTTAGCTTCTTTGGGCCTCAATTTCCTCAGCTATAAAATGAGGATTAAATCTGACTTCCTCCTACTTAGACTGTGAGTCCCATGTGGGACATGAGCTGTCTCCCAACCTGGTTATCTTGCATCCACACCAGAGATTAGTACAGTGTTTGACACATAGCAAACACTTAATGAGAGCCATTAGGAGCACCAATGGAAATGAAAGCATTTACACTGTAAGCCAAACTGTCAAAAATTCTAAGTCAACCTGACTATAATTTCTATCAATCAGTGACCTCAAAAAGTTGAGAGTTACTGTTAGGGAAAAGGTTAAAGAAAGGGATAAGGTTAGGGTTGGGGTCCCACGGGGAATGACTTGAAAGCTCATTTAGGAGGAAAGTGATCAAACTGATCATATATCCTGAAATAAGTGGGACAGTCAAGCTCTCTGAAATTCTGAACCTCATGTGCTTCATAAATTCTTCAAGTATAAACCATTTGTAAAAGCTGAGGTTGAATTTTACCTCTACTACCAGTGGTAGCAACGTGGCTCAGTGGAAAGAGCACGGGCTTTGGAGTCAGCGGTCATGAGTTCGAATCCCAGCTCTGCCACTTGTCAGCTGTGTGTCGGTGGGCAAGTCACTTAACTTCTCTGGGCCTCAGTTACCTCATCTGTAAAATGGGGATTAAGACCGTGAGCCCCATGTGGGACAACCTGATTCCCCTATGTCTACCCCAGCGCTTAGAACAGTGCTCTGCACATAGTAAGCACTTAACAAATACCAACATTATTATTAGTAGTAGTAACACTACTACTACTGACGGTTTAAGAGAATGAATAAACTAAGCATAAAAACAATATAATAGGCAGGGAAGGAAGCTACTTCAGAGTGTAACAACTGAAATTCTTGGGGCTCATATCCTGGAGGACGACATCACCATCTTTTCACCCACAAACATAACAGACAAAGAAGATACAGGAAAAATTGGATGCATGGAAAAAGCCATTTTCTTTTTCTATAACATCCCATCAGGATATGGTTTTCCCTCCTTTTTCATACCTAAGAAACAAATTATATAAGAGATAAGTTTATGAGATGTCAGAGAAAACATACAATGAATCTATTTCAACCTTTGGGCTCTCAATAAGGATCTGTTAGAAATGTTGTTCAGGATATGGTGATACTTCATTTTGATGAGCATATCAGTTCAGCCTCATACATTTGCTGTGTGGATGTTAAAAGCAGAGCACTGTCACAGTGAGACCAAATGTCTTTCCATATATTTTGCAATTTGGTGAAGTAGAACTCACATTAGCTATGGAAGTTTGAAGACATTTGCAGGCAGCTTTCATTTTTATGCAAAAGTCATTATGCACACATTTATATTTATGGCAAAACACATTTTGAGCCCATCGTAATTGGAAATGAGGCGAAAACACTGTAAATACTGTTAATGGAGTTGTGCCCCATGATTTGACAGAAACTCAAGTACCTGCCCACCAAGTGGTGCATGTCAAATAGCAAGAACAGTGGATGGATATTTGCCAACTTGACAGAATAATTATCAGAGACAAGGGAAAAGATTCAGGTACATTAATTAATGGCTAATTCAAATCTCTACTCAGAAATTTTGATTGGTATATTTTCAAGTCTAATTCCTTTCATTATTGTCAACAAAAAAAGTACCACTAGTCAGCCTTAGTGATGAGCTAGTCAGTTACTCACTTTTGGGGGGTTTTGAAGCATTTTATGGATTTGCCAAGCAATATTGTAAGATGTGAGCTAATTATTAATGTGTTTCACAAAAAAAATTTAATCCTCCACTGGAAGAAACAAACATGAATGCTATCCAGGACAGAAATCAATAAAACATAGCTAATTGAAATGCTGAAGGGGACTCGGAGGCAAAGAAGAATTTGAACAATGCTTCTAATTCAAAGTGAGAAGTACCATGGCCTAGTTGAAAGAGCATTGGCCTAGGAGTTACAGGACCTGGGTTCTAATGTTGACTATCTTGACTCTGCCACTTGCCTTCTGGGAGGCCTTAGGCAAGTCATTTTACTTCCTTTTGCCTCAGTTTCCTCATCTCTAAAATGAAGATTAATTCCTATTCTCCCTTCCCTGCCCAGACTATGCGTGGCTCAGTGGAAAGAGCATGGGCTTAGGAGTCGGGGTCATGAGTTCTAAACCCAGCTCTGCCACCTGTCAGGTGTGTGACTTTGGACAAGTCACTTAACTTCTCGGTGCCTCAGTTACCTCATCTGTAAAATGGGGATTAAGAGTGTGAGATTAATGTGGGACAACCTGATTACCCTGTATCTACCCCAGTGCTGAGAACAGTGCTCTGCACATAGTAAGTGCTTAACAAATACCAACATCATCATTATTATTATTATTATTATTATTATGAGCCCTGCATCTGACCTGTTTGTCTTGTAACTAACCCAGAGCTTAGTACAATGTTTGGCATATAGTAAGTGCTTAATGATTACCATAATTATTAGTAATAGTAGTAGTAATAGTATTATTAAAGGGGATATGGCCTCTAGTATTCCACATTCAATAATGAATATGTTGCTATCCTTAACCACCTTCTGTGGTCAGAGCAGAAGCAAAGTGCTGCTCCTAGTTATAACTGTGGTATTAGGTAAGCACTTACTATATGGACAGGCATTGCACTAAGGTCGATATAAGATAATCAGGTTAGACATAGTCCCAGTTCCACATGGGGCTCACAGTCTCAACAGGAAGAAGCATAGATATTGAATCTCCATTTTACAGGTAGGGAAACTGAGGCACAAAGCAGGGCCAAGATCATAAAGCAGGTCAGTTGAAGAACCAGTGTAGTTTAGTAGAGTACAGACCTAAGAGTCAGGGGACCAGGGTTCTAATTCCCGCTCTGCCACTTGTCTGCTGTGTGACATTAGGAAAGTCAGTTATCTGTGCATCAGTTACCTCATCTGTAAAATGGGAATTGAGACTGTGAGCCTCATGTGGGACAGGGACTGTGTCCAACCAGATTAAGTTGTATCTACCCCAGGGCTTAATACAGTGCCTGGTATCAAGCAATTGCTTAACAAGTACCAAAAAAAACAGGATTAGAACCCAAATTATCTGACTCTGAGGCCTGTGTTCTTTCTGCTAGGCCACACTCAATTTAGGGCAGGTGGTAGTGTAGAGAGCTAAATCTGACTCTCAAGTAAATATTCTTCAGGGCACAGCTAGGGGGATCCTGGTCAATGGAGGCATGTCCTTGGATGACTTGGGAAAATGAAAAAATAAATCCCCACAATGAGAAAGTGTCCCCATCACTCATAAGACAGGCCTTGCTTCCTATCATCATCATTATCATAAATACTATATATTGAATGCCTGTGTGGACAGTTTTATAGGCCTTGGTCTAACATGAAGCATGGCATCCTGCTATCTCCAAACTGTTTGTAAATCCTCCTTTGAGAAATTTTGCTCTTTGACTTTGTTTACTACTTCTTTACTTATCCATAAATTGTTGTAGAGTGTTCTGCCTTAAAGATCATATTCTTGAGGTCATACTCTGATCTGTTCCAACTCACCAAGGCTCTTATTTAGTCTGTTTATTTCCTGTACAAACCACTAAATCCCCCCATATTCTCTAAGGTCATGCCTTTTTGGTCAAACTCTCCTTCTTGTATTGATGCTCTCCTCTCTGTCAGAACTTAGTCCTTTTTGCCTTGCTCCCTATTAACTTTTCAAACAGATTTCCATCCCCTATGAAAGTAATCTGGCTTTGCTGCCCTACTAAGAGAAGGAAAAACCTCAATTTCAAAGGAAGCAAGAGAGAAAGAAAGAAAATATTTTCATGATTATAAAGTAAGGCATCACATAGAACATTTCCAAGACAGCTTCCAGTTTCCATTTAATAGAAATATTCTAAACCCTAGACCAAATAGAAGGCAATCTATCTTACTTGGCAGAAGATAACACAGCTGAACTAAAAGATAAGGACTTTGGAGAGAACATTGGTTTGACATCCATAAATCAGCCATTGTCCACTTTACTTTGACTTAATAATTGCCAAGAATCCTGCAATTTATGGGCATTAATTGAATCAATCTTTGATTTGTTGTCTTGAGTAAATCAAACATTGAGAATCCAGCATTGCACCTACTAATTAGGTGGGACAATGCCACTTTGGTAAAGTCAGTCAATCATTTGGACCTCCCTAGTGTGAATTCACTGCTTGAAAACATTTTGAAGAATACTGGGCAAAAACTCCCAAGGTGTTCTTATAATTTATACTGGGAGAAGGGACTGGTCGCTCAAAATTGGCAACTCTCTTCTGAGTCAATCAATCAATACTTACTGAATGTCTACTGTGTACAGAACAAGAGTTTGGGAAGGTACATTAGAATCACTAGGCTTGCTCCCTGCCCTCAAGAAGTTTACTTTCTAGCAGTCACTTGGCTCACTGCCAGATGATCCTTTCCCCAAAATAGTTGACAAAAAGTTGGGAATGAGTTTTCTACTCCCACCCAAAGCAGCTCTTCAGTGGATCCATATGGCTCCTCCTGCCTCCAAGCTCCAACTCAGAGCACTATCTCCTAGTTCATACTTATTGGCTATGGAAGAGGTCAGCCCCTCCCACATCTCCAACACCAATCCGACAAACCTCAGCACTCCCAGCGGTCATCTAGAATGTAAGCTCATTATGGGTAGGGAATTTGTCTATGAACTCTGTATAGTACTCTCCCAAGTGCTCAGTACAGTGCTTTGCAGATAATAAATGCTCAATAAATGCCAGTGATTGATTGACTGATTGATTCAAAGTCACCCTAAAATCCACCCCCCGAAGTTTTTCCTGATTAGCTCCCAACTACCCAAAGCCCTATCAAACCATGTAAGCTCTTGCAATTTATTCATATCCTTCCTTGGAATTTGTGTGTAGGCAATCAGTTGTAGAATCAATCATTTATCCTGATATCTCTATTTGTAAACATTTTCTTCTCTATCTCCCTTATTTGAGTAGAAATTCTTTGTGGACAAGTTCTCTCTCCCCATCTAGGGAAGCAGTATGGCTTAGCGGAAAGAGCACAGGCTTGGGAGTCAGAGGATGTGGGTTCTAATCCCAGATCTGCCACTGGTCAGCTGTTTGACTTTGGGCAAGACACTTAACTTCTCTGTACCTCAGGTACCTCATCTATAAAATGGGGATTAAGACTGTGAGCCCCTCGTGGGACAACCTGATTACCTTGTATCTACTTCAGCGCTTAGAACAGTGCTTGGTACATAGTAAGCACTTAACAAATACCAGAATTATCATTATTATCTAGATGGTAAGCTCATTACGGGTAGGGAACATGTCTGCCATCTCTCCTATATTGTACTCTCCCAAGCACTTAGTACAGTGCTCTGCTCATAGTAAGTGCTCAATAAATAAGATTGATTGATTGATTAATAATGTGTCTCAGGCATCTGTGATGCTTTCCCTAGTGTCAAGCGCAGGGCATAGATAAGACTCTACACAGAGAATAGACTCATTGGCTTCCACTGGGTGCCGTGCTCGCTGCCCGTGTTAGAAGTGGAACAAATGGCCCACAATCTGGCATAAGGGAAAGCAAAGCTGAGAAGTTGGAAAGGCTGGAGATTCCCTAATGTCAGCAAGAAAAAGCGCCAAATCAATTAAAGGCATTGCCTTCAGCCAATTAGTCTGTGTGTACATTTGTATGACTTATCAATTTGGTTTTAAGTGCTCCAAAACTGGGCCATCATCATTTTCTAATTGATTGGGTATTAACATTATAGAAACATTAAATGAATTAAATGTTTCATCAAAACCTCAGGAGCCATCAAAGAGTTTCAATTTCCACTCCTCCTTCTCATTGCTATGATTACCATTATTTATAAAGCACATTGCAGTGTGGCATGTACTATCCTGGAGCTCATACTCTAATACTTGAGAAGACAGCTCATGTAGAAAACATGCATGCTCTCACAAACAGGCAGAGCCCACATCAGCCCAGTAACAAGGAACAATAAAAACAATGGCATTTGTTAAGAGCTTACTTTGTGTCAAGAAATGTTCTAAGCACTGGAGTAGATACAAGCTAATCAGGATGGATACCTAGGGCTCATGGGGCCACATAGGGCTCACAGTCTTAATTCTCATTTTGCAAATGAGGTAACTGAGGCACAGAGAAGTTGAGTTACTTGTCCAAGATCACACAGCAAGTGGCAGAGCAGGGATTAGAACTCAGGTCCTTCTATGCTAGAATTGGAGCAATAAATAAATTGAGTTGACATTAAACCTGAGTGCTAAGGAGGGTGTAGAAGCAAATGAGACATATACTGTCCTAGAGGTGTTTACATTCCAGTTCTCATTGCTTCTCCATATGGCTGCAAGGTGCACAGTTTCTTTCTTTCCTAGATGGTGGTGGGAATGTGAAGGAGGGTGGGTCTCAAGCCCCACACAGCCATGGCCTGGGTCTGTAATGTGAGGGAGATCCAGCCCTAAATCCAGCTGTTATTCACTCTCCCTGCGGTTAAGAGGGAATCCTCTGAAAATATACACAAATGCATTTTGCTAATAAACATTACCAGCTCGTTGTGGGCAGGAATGTGTCTATTTCATCATTATATTATACTCTCCCCCTAGTGCTTAGTACAGTGCTCTGCACACAGTAAAGACTCAATAAATATGACTGAATTTCACAGCAGTAAATTAACAAGTTAAAATTGCATCCAACTATCTTCGATGGTATTTATTAAGCACTTACTCTGTGCTATCTACTAGAGTATTTAGAGATTGGACAGCTTAGAGTCCCTGACCCACATTCTAGAGGAAGATACTTGTTAAGTGCTTATTATGTGCCAGGCATTGTGCTAAGAATAGAGGTAGGTACAAGATAATTAGGGTGGACATAGTCCCTGTCCACATGGGGCTTACAGTCCATCTTCATTTTACATATGAGGAAACTGAGTCACAAGTGATTTGACCAAGTTCATATAAAAAACAAGTGGCAGAACCTGGATTAGAACCCAGAACTACTAACTCCCAGACCCATGCTCTTTCTATTAGACTAAGCTGCTTCTATATCTCATCCCCGTAAAAGAGATGAATAAACAGAGGCACAGATAGAGTATGACTTATCCAAAGTCCCACAGCAGAGTGGCAGAACTGGAACCAGAACTGAAGTCTTTTCCTTCCCAATGCTGTGCTGTTTTTTAATTTAATTTAAGGCAGAATGAGCACTTATCTCCCATAAGGGCCCTAAAGACAATCTATAGGACACTAAGAAGGAAACTGACAAATTTTCATGTTTGGTTTCTTAAACCCATAGTACTCTAGACTGTAAGCTTCTTGTGGCCAGGGAATGTATCTACCAACTCTGTTATACTGCAGTTTTGCCAAACTCTGAGTACCATGCTCTGCAGAGTAAGTGCTCAATAAATACAACTGATTGATTCATGGACAGTTAATGAGAAAAACTGCTTTTGAAACATCAGTTCTGGGCTCTGTTCCCGGCTCTGGGAGTTGGGTAGATGGGTCAGGTAACCTCCTGTGTTTTTTAATACATCAAATGGTGGTGGGGAAGGATATTTAATCCCACTTTACTTCCAAGGACTGCTTTCAGGAGTTGGTGAATTAACCAGTAAGCAAGAGGTCTGGGAAAGAAAAGCATCTTTTCTATTATCAGCAGTGAAGACCTGTTTCCAATGGGCATTATGCTCCAGCAGACTTGCAAATAAACCTCTCGAGAATCAGAATCGGGAGCATTTTTTCAGGAAGAATTGAATTACCTGCTAGATTGAAAATGGCAGGGTTTTAAACTGTCGGGTCAAAGCACAACGAAATCATCTTCAAGTTGGTACAAAAATCAGAACTCTTCTGGAGGTTCTGTTTGGGTTCTGCCTGGAGGATAAGGATGGCTTGGCTTGTCACCCCTAGGCTTTCATCATTTGAATTTCTCTTCCAACTCTTTCTCTTAAAATCCCCCCTAATGGCCCCTAAACCCAGACATGAACCTTCCATTTATGCTTGAAATCCTTTCTGCTGCCAATTGTAGGCTGGAACTGAATTAATTTAAACAGTATCTTTCCTTCGCTGTGCAGTGAAAACCCTTATGAATGCAGAGAAGCACCCTCGTTCTAGAAAAGCAAAAATTCCCTCTAATGACGGATGGTCTCGATGACTGAGGGGAGCAGCTTGTGGGATCTGAGGCCTGGCAGCTTCCCTCAATGGCAGCCATTCCCAGTGCACAGAGCACGGGCCCTGAGTTCATTACATAATCCACTGAGGAGCATTAGCAACCGACAAAATGCCTGCTGAGTGCAGTAACGTCTTTAATTATGCAGCTGCGATTCGAACACAACTAAAGGCGCTTCAATTAATTTCTGAAAATGTATTTCTTCATGGGAGTTGGTGGGAATGTAACCCTAGTTAGTTATAGGAACTTTAATGCCTTGCGGGATGTCATTTCCTCTAGATTCTCATTCCAGACAGCTGATGGACTTTCTGTTAGGACAAGTGAGTTCTCCTGAAAAGATGTTCCCTTCTCTACCTTGCTGGTTGCCTATGGACTCGTTGCTCAGCAACATAGAAGAGTATTTGCATAGGCTCCTGGGGCTATTGGGAGCTGCTTAAACCCAAAGTGAAAGCCGCCTTCTGTGCCCTGAGGAATTAACAAACCCCTCACCGGCTGTGTATGTGGAGAGACATTTATAAGATTGTGGCTTCTCACCTGGCTGTTTCTTGACGTTTGATGAGAAGGATGCTCAGCAGCTAACAGGCAACAGGCCGTCATAGGGGTGAGGGAAGATCATCAAGACTGAGGCAGCTAGTAAAAGTATCATCCCAAGAAGGCAGTTGCTCTTGGCCTGGGGACAGTTATTCAAGCAGCTGGCTGAAAGCCAGTGAGTGGGAGTTGGTGTGCTCTGAAATCCTTCCTGGCCAACATTTGGCATGGTAGTTTCGGTTGTTGGGCCCTGTGCGATTCAGGATGGATTCAGAGAAGCAGCATGGACGAGTGGATAGAGCATGGGCCTGAGAGTCAGGGTTAGTCAGTTCTAACCCTGACTCTGTCACTTGTCTGTGTATGACTGTGGGAAAGTCACTTCGCTCCTCTGGGCCTCAGATACTTCATCTGTAAAATGGGGATTAAGACTGTGAGCCACAGGTGGGACATGGACTGTGTCCAACCTGATTAGCTTGTATCTACCCCAGCGCATAGTATGGTGCCTGGCACATTGAAAGTGTTTAATAAATATGATGAAAAAAACAAAACAAAAAAATCCACATTCAGTTTAGGTGAGAAGTAATAGCAACGGCAGATACTGAGAACTCACTGACACTGGCACTGAGTATAATGTATTGTACTAAGCATATGGGAAAATACCACAGAAGTGAGATACAGTGATATATAAATATGTATCCTGTTCTGTTACTCTTTGTTCTAATGGGTAGAGCATGATGTTTTTCCTGTTCATTTTTTTTTCATTTCTGTTTATTATGTGCTTTTTTGTGGACAAATAATATTAAAAAGATAAAATCAAGTGACTTGTGCTTCCTGCTTCATTATCTACCTATCAATAAATAATTAGCGGTGAGGACTCGTGTTCCATAGCATGTAGTACTTATTGGACAGTCACAAAATAGTTTATGCGACAAATTCAAATGAATCCATTTGCTCTAGAATAATTTTCTTCTACTCTTTGCATTAGAGACCCATATTTCAGTGGAAAAGTGCTCTTGGCTTAGCTTTCCTCTATTTTTCCAGTAAGTTAAGTGAAAACAATTTCTCATTAGAAACGTTATACATTTTTCCTCTATTGTCTGGTTCTTCGTGATTATAAAATCATTTGAACATTGCTGCTGTCCTTTGCTAATCATGTAGCTTGGATTAAATGGAAGTAAAACTCTAGCTTATCACTAAGTGTCTCTGCAGATGCTGATTCTTCAAAAGAGTTGAACCAGTGAGTGGGTGAGAGAGAAAATGATGATTCTAAAGAAATGTAAAATCAGCGTATACTGCTCTGACAGTCAGTCAATTGTATTTATAACAATAAACAGGCAGATTCCCAGCCCACAACCAGATCACAGTTTAGAGGGGGAGACAGACATTAATATGTCTGAGCAATGCTGTCTATGAAGACTGTAGTCTCTAGTCATCTCCAAGACCAGGGCTTAGTACAGTGTTCAGTAAACTCAATAAAATGCTCAATAAACTGTGGTGACAATTGTTAAGCACTCATCATGTACCAAGCACAGTTCTTATCTTCATTCCTCCCTTTCCCTCTTCTCTGTCCCATTCTGTTTTCTATCAACCTTTTCTTTCTTCTGTGTTTTTTCAGTTCCTAAGAACACTCCACTGATGCCCAGATTATAGGTCATTGACAAAAATTATGAATGTAGCCTTTTAAATCCTTTTCCTTGTTATATATGCTTCTTTCTACTGGAATCTCCATTCCCTGAAACCCAGGAGGAAAACAATCAATCAATCAATTAATGTTATCAATTAAAAGTACCTGGGTCCTAATCCTGGTTCTGCCACTTGCCTACATGTGTGACTTTGGGCAAGTCACCAAACTCCTCTGTGCTTCAGTTTCTCATCTGTAAAATGGAGATTAAATACCTGTTCTCCCTCCTACTTAGGCTCTGAGTCCCATGTCTGGCAGGGACTCTGTCTGACCTGATTATCTTGTATGTCCCTCAGTGCTTAGTAGAGTGCTTTGCACATAGTAACAATTTTGTGTTTGGCATATTGGTGTAGACTTAAATCATACCTCAGGTGTTGCATCCAGAATGAAGAGTCCTAATTTGTTATGTCTACTCTCATAGGAAAGCATTTCCATCTTCCAGTCATCTTGGTTTCCTTTCTCTGTATTTCCCTAAAGTGGGAAATGAGAACCACACACTGGAGAAGCAAAACCCTGTCTTTTGTTTTCTTTTCTACCTCCTTCCTGCCTATGCCCAATGTTTGATTGGAATTTGGGCTGCTGCCATACACTGGACCAAATATGTAAAAGAACATGTATTGATTTTCTCAGAGGACATCTCCGTGAAGTTGCATTTGAATTATTTTCCCCTTTTCCCTTGCACTGGCTTATATTGAAGCCCTATAGACTGTAAGCTCATTACAGCCAGGGAACATGTCCTCTAATTCTGTTGTATTGTAGGGTCCCAAGCACTCAGCACAGTGCTCTACACATAGTAAGAACTCAATAAATACCTCTGATTGATTGAACTCCATCTTCCAGTTGGGAGGGGAAGAGAAAGGGAAGAGGGTTTCTGCCCAGAAAGATGCTAATTAACTAGGCCATCGTTCTTTTCTTTTCAAGCGTTCCTCTCCAGGTCTTCTCATGTGTTAATCCAAGAGCCATTAAAATGAACCAAAAGAGCATATGATTCTTGTGAAGTCTTCAGTAATTCAGAGAACCAATATTTTGGGCTAAATGAGCACTCATTTTTTAAAATATCACTTTTACTGGAATAATTGCATCTACCTGCTTTCAGATAATTCTTAGTAGCATTCATTAAGTCTTTAATATTTTGATTCAGGGCTGCCTGTCAAATTTATTATGGCAGTGAAGTTCAAATATGGAATTATTATGCATACACCTATATTCAGTGCCTGAGCACAGAATATTTAAGAAGGTAATTCACCTATTCTTGCCCACTTCTTTCTAAAGGTAGAGGAAACTACTACAAAGACCACAAGCAATCTGGATTTCATCAAATCCAATTAAAATAAAAGAGATGATTAAGGATCAATTATTTAATTCAGAAAATTTGAACAGGCTGTTAACAGCGTGTGGCCAGGTAAATATGCTAATCATTTTGTCTTAATTTGAATGCCACGTTGGCCTGGACTATTACCAACCACTTTCTACTAGATCATGATGTACCTGCCACTCAACTAGACCTACATCGCACAATCAGTCTTCTGAGAGTCAAATCAAAACTAGCCTTAAGAGCCAAGTTTTAAATCTCCAATTCACCCTTCGATTTAATCTCTGACTTGAGCAACATGACTTCAAAGAATTAGGCAGAAGTTAATTGAGGAATAGATCTTCATTTAAATTGAATTTCGAGTATTGAGTCTTCAGTATATCTTTTTGAGTTAACTAAAGACGGCTTCATTTTCAGAACACTGATGATTCATGCATTTCATTAAGATTCTGCTGGAGTTTTCTCTCTTTTTAATTAAATTTGAGTTTTAATTAACAAATATCCTTCCTGACAGGTATAGACACCGTATTTAAGTTAAGGTTTCCTACCTTTTTATTTCTTAATCCCTTAAAATATTTTTTTTCCAAAATATTAGAACCTAATACAGTTTCTTAAGATCAAATAGACATAAATTCATTGCTTTATATATTGATAGATTAGTTTCTTTTTTCTTACCTCCTCTTGGGACATGAATACCAAGATTGGCATTAAATACATATATTAAATAGTTCTTCTTTATCCACTCTGAAAAATATACCTCTATATAGGACTCTGTTATAGACTCAATCTCAAGAAATAGAAAAGACAGGGTGAGCAATGGAAAGAGCATTGGCCTGCTGGTCAGAAAACCTGGGTTTTAATCCTGGATCTGCCACTTGCCTGCTGTGTGACCTTGTATAAGTCACTTTCTCTGTGTCTCAGTTACCTCATCTGTCAAATGGATATTAAATCCTGCTCCCTCCTACTTAGTCTGTGAGCTCCATGTAGGGCAGGGATGGTGTCCAACTTGATTATCTCGTTCTAATCCAATGCTTAGCACAGTGCCTGGTACATAGTAAGCACTTAATAGGAAAAAAAAAAAGAAAAAAACAATCCTGGGAAGTATACTGACAAAAATTTTACTCTTTAATTTCAAGGACTCCTTTGTGAAATCCTCACCACTCAATGTCAAAGACCCTATCCATAAGGAATGGCCTTCTTTCCATCCTCTCTTCCCCTCTCCTTCCCTTCATTTGGTCTGTCATCTGAAGAACATGCCATTTGGGGTAAGGGCCCTCTGAAGGTCAGCAAACAGCATCATCAAGGCATGGAGATGACCACCCCTCAGCCCCAAGAAGGTTCCTGGATTCCTCTAGGCTGTAAGCTTCTTGAGGGCAGCGAACTTAGCTACCAGCTCTTACTATATTGTACTTTCATTCATTCAATCGTATTTATTAAGTACTTACTGTGTACAAAGCACTGTACTAAGTATAACAATAACAATGCATGGACACATTCCCTTCCCACAATAAGCTTACTGTCTAGAGGGGGAGACAGATATTAATATGAATAAATAAATACATTAAAGATGTGTACATATCATACTCTCCCAAGAACTTAGTACACTGTTCTATACACAAAAGCCTCAATAAATACAGTTGACTGATTAATCCCAGGTATTCACCTCAGTGGTCTGGATTGGATGGAGTTCTGCTCAGGTCCCAAGATGGTCAAGGTCTGTCTTTTTTTATTCTTTTTGCTATTAAAATTACCCCCTATCTCCATGGGGAGATGGAGAATTGAAACTTTCTATGTTTGCTCTTTCAGGATTGCAACAGAAGCTGCTCCCTGAGGTGATGGCACATTCTCAGAAGATAAAGTACACACAGCTGCCCTCCTGGTTTCACAGATCTTCCAGTATCTACATTGAGTGAATCTGGGGTTTTTTTTATGGTATTTGTTAAGCGTTTACTATTTGTCAAACCTTGTTCTGAGCACTGGGATAGGTACAAATTCATTAGGTAGACACAGTCCCTGCCCCTCCTGGGACTCACAGTCTAAGTAGGAGGAGGAACAGGTATCAAATCCTCATTTTACAGATCAGGTAACTGATGAACAGAGAAGCTAAGTAACACTTGCTCAAGGTCACACAGCAAGCAATTGGCAGAGCCGAGATTAGAACCCAGGTCCTTCGGACTCCCAGGCCCGTGCTCTTTCCTCTAGGCCACACTGTTCCCAAAGAGAACCTGCGTGCTTATAATATCCACTCTCTGATGTTCCCCAGCCTTCGGAAATGTGTTAAATGTCACCTGCTTCAAGGTACAAATGTGTCTGTACATTGACCCAATCCTAATTTGAGAGTTTACTAATGATTAACTCATCTTTGCCTGTATAAACAACAGGGCCAAATGGTCGCTGCAATAGCCAATGAATTATTTATGTGTTCAATAAAGGGAAGCCATGCCTAAGAACACAGAGCAGTCAGCAAGCGGAAATTTACCTGGTAGCAGTGACTATGGCTAAAACAATTTTGCCTGTATTTGGCTGAGAGATGTTAACCTCTCTGAAACGAAGGCCCGGTCATGGAAACCCGTGGAAATTGGACCAGCAGAAAAGATCAGTGGTTTCAAGAAGGATCAGTTCAGTAAATTTTCACATGCTATATCAGTGCTAGGTCATTAAAGGGAAAATGATAGGCATCCTTAGCCATGGATATGGATGTCAATTAGAACCAAAATTCACATCTCCATTAGGGATCTGTTGCTGCCACTTAATAATAATGCTGGTATTTGTTAAGCGCTTACTATGTGCCGAACACTGTTCTAAGCGCTGGGGTAGATATAAGGGAATCAGGTTGTCCCACGTGGGGCTCACATTCTTCATCTCCATTTTACAGTTGAGGTAACCAAGGCACCGAGAAGTTAAGTGACTTGCCCAAAGTCACACAGCTGACAGGTGGCAGAGCCGAGATTAGAACCCGGAACCTCCCACTCCTAAGCCCATGCTCTTTCCACTGAGCCACGCTGCTTGATTCATTTACTTTTTATTATTTGTGTATTTAGTAACATTTTTCTGTCTCACTCTAGATTGTAAGATCCTTTGTGGGCAGGAAACAGGTCTACCCACTCTATTGCATTATACCCTCCCAATTGTTTAATATAGTATTTTGCGTACAGTAAGCACTCAATAAATAGTATTGATTGATTGATTGATGGCACATTTCAGCATGTCATGACCTGATACTCTTTCAATAGCCTACCCCAAATTAACTTCCTACCTGAAGCCTTTCCTGACTGATTTGAGTCATAGTCTCCAATGCTTCAAGAATCTCTATACAGTACCTGTTTCATCCCACTGAGATCATATTCATTTAGTTGTATTTTCTGAGCACTTTCCGTGTGCAGAGCACTTTACTAAGCACTAGCGAGAGTACAATGCAATAATAAACAGATTTATTCCCTGCCCCACAACTAGCTTACATGCACTGTACCCTCCCAGGCATTTAGTGCAGTGCTCTACATATGTTAAGTGCTCAATAAATACCAGTGATTGACTGATCACCTTGGTAGTCAACATTCTGTTTATTCATTCCCAAACTTCTTGTATTAACTAGTGCAAATCCCTAGGCTAGAGCCAGCCTAAATATATTTCCTTTTCACTTTTTCAGGGCAATAGTGTCATCATTATTCATTTGAAGAAATGATAAGGAGCTCTGATCCTTTTTTGCAGCTCATGTTTTTTATTATTATTATTATTCTTTTGATACTCTCTCCCTTTTCCACTTCCCCAAACTAGGCTCTGCAGAGTATAAAAATTCATGTGCTGGAATAAAGATCATCATTTATATTTCACAAGAATTCCAAACGTTCAGCAGCAGCTAAAATGGGTATGGGCGAGAGCAGATTTATTTATATGCTTCTCACAGTTAAATTCTATTTTTCTAATGAATAAGGAAATGCTATTGCAGGATCTCTGAGGCCTATTTCACAGGAAAGAAAATATTTCTCTTCTCTGTCAGCAATGAAAACCTACGTGATTAAGTGCGTAAGCCCTGTTGATAGTCCAATATTGTATGTGGATAGGGGTGGTCTATCAAACCATTTGAAAAAAAAAGAATACTCCCAGAGGGCAAGGACTTAGGGTGGGACCAGAGCACCTTGCCTGGATCTGTGAGAAAGCAATGATGGTGTTACATTACAACAAAGTCAGTCAGTCATTTCACTGACAACAAATTTTACAGACAATTTCCAGAACGCAGGTGAAGAAGAAAAATTGGTTTAAATAGTTTATCTCTCATTTTGCATTCAGTGAGCTTCCCAATTCTACTGGGTATTCAAAATGCATTCCATAAAGTACATTTTGAAAAGTTTTGAAAGCCAGTGATTCTAATAAAGGTTTCATATGCATATAAAATCTAATGGATTGCTCAGGAATTCAAAAAATATATGACCAACTCCATGGGTAGATCTTATAATTAGGAAAGCAGCATAGTCTAGTGGAAAGACATGGGCTTGGGAGTCAGAGGACCTGGAATCTAATTCTGGCTCTGTCATTTCTGTGCTTTGTGACCTTGGGCAAGTCACTAAACTTCTTTGTGCCTCAGTTCCCTCATCTGCAAGATAAGGTTTCATAACCTGTTCTCCCTCCTACTTAGACTTTGAGCCGCAGATGGGACATGATTATCTTGTACCTACTCCAGCGTATATTACAGAACATGGCACATAGTAAGTGCTTAACAAGTACCAAAATTGTGATTATTGACCAGACTGAATAAACAGCTTTGTTTCTAATGTGCCCTAGTGGAGCGAGCATAGATTTGGGAATCAGGAGACTGGGGTTGTCATCCCAAGCCTGCCACTTGTCTGCTGTATGACCTTGGGCAAGTCACTTAACCTCTCCGTGACTCAGTTCCCTCATCTGTAAAATGGAGCAAAGATACCTGGTCTACTTTCTAGATTAGGATCTCAGTGTGGAACAAATACTGTGTCTGGCCTGATTATCCTCAACTGACCATGTTGCCTGAAGCATACTAAGTGCTTAATACATACTATAACTATAATTATCAATGCATCAGGGTTGGGCCATAGTTTATCTCCAGAAACTATGATAAATTGTTTGCTTGGGCTCAGGAGGATAAGGAGTTTATAGAGATAATACTGCCAGTTTTTCCTCTGAAATATTCTGCAGGTCTGCGTCTTTCTCTGTCTCCTTCTGATTACCACCATGGTTCAAAACCTAGCCACTTCCCAGATGACCTCAAGCCTCTCTACCTCAAGCCGCTTCACTCTTTTTGGTCCAACTAACATTCATCTGCTACAGTTATCTTCCTAAAACACAATCAGAACTCGATCCTCCTCAGCATGATGGCTAGTGCCTCCGATTTTTCTCAGCATTTTTTAAATATTTGTTAAGCACCTACCATGTACCAGGCACTGTCCTAGTAGATACAAAATAACCAAGCCAGACACAGTCCATGTCCCACAGTGGCTCCCAGACTTAATTCCCAAGGCACAGAGAAGTGAAGTGACTTACCAAAAGTCACACAGCGGACAGGTGGACAAGCTAGGATTAGAAGCAGCGTGGCTCAGTGGAAAGAACCCAGGCTTGGGAGTCAGAGGTCATGGGTTCGAATCCCAGCTCTGCCACTTGTCAGCTGGGTGACTGTGGGCAAGTCACTTCACTTCTCTGTAACTCAGTTACCTCATCTGTAAAATGGGGATGAAGACTGTGAGCCTCACGTGGGACAACCTGATTGCCCTCTATCTACCCCAGCACTTAGTGCTCTGCACATAGTAAGCGCTTAACAAATACCAACATTATTATTATTATTATTATTATTGTTATTATTAAAACTACCAGGCCCAAACCCCAAAGTATTAGATTTAAGGTTCTTCACCAGCCCCCTCCTCCTTCTTATCTTTTCCTCTTTCTTCTGCTCTAATCCCAACTAACTCTCTTTGCTTCTCTCCATCCCAAGATAGGCTTCCAACTGTATCTCTCTCACAATTCTCCTGTTTCCAAGCCTCTGCTCTCACCTGATACCCTCCTTCCTCAAATTTGTGGCATGATAACTCTCTCCACATTTGAAGTCCTTCAAAATATCCACCTCCCCCAAGAGGCATTCCTTGATTAACCCCCAACCCCTCCCCACTGCTCAGATCATATCGCCCATCAGCTTTTTCAGCAATCATCGTTCAAACCATGGGGCAGCAGAGTTGGGAGATCCCAGCAAAAGGCAGACTAGCCTGGTGGCAGCAACTGTCAGATGTACTGCTCTCCTTAAATAAAGGCTTTGCAAAAACCTTGGATAGGGCTAAACAGATTGAAGATATGCATGTACATAATGCTATGGAGTGGGGGTTAATAATAATAATAGTAAAAAACTAATGGCATTTTAAGAGTTTACTCTGTGCCAAGCACTGGGGTAGATATAGGATAATCAGACGGGACACGGTCCCTACTTCACAATGGGCTCTCATTCCAAGAGTGATCAATTGTATCTACACTTTCATTCCTTTCCACAGGGCATGTTTTCAATTTGGGTTATCTTGTCTCTCCCATTAGATTTTAGGCTCCTCGAGAACAAGAACTATGTGTTTTACTTCAACTGAACGTTTCCAAGTGTCCAGGATGGTGCTCCACATGCACTACGTGCTCAGTAAATGCTGCGGCTGGGCCTGCCAGTTCAAATAATTGATTCCTTGAGCGCATTTTTCACTATGTCTGGAGTCATGATTGATAGCTCAGCATTAGATGATGGAAAACTGCTGTTTGTAATGAGACCCAGGATTTAGTAAGTTGAGATAGACAGAAAGTTTGTGGATCCTGCATATCTGCCAAATCAGGGTGTGTTCTGAGGTCGGTGATAGAGGCAGCTCTGGTATTTTCCAGACAAATAATCAATCAAGTGCTTATTGTGTGCAGAACACGGTACTAAGTACTTGGGAGAGTACAACACAACAATAAAACAGACACTCTCCCTGACCACAAAGAATTTATTGAGTGTTTACGGGTGTGCAGAACACTGTACTAAGTACTTGGGAGAGTATGACATAACTGAGTTGGTAGACACATTGTTTGCCCAAAAAGAGCTTCACATTCTCATTTTCTGAAAATGATTACCTGGTGTCTGTCTCCCTCATTGCACAGTAATCAAGTTGAAGGCTGAGATCATTTCGTTTCTCCCTCTTTTGGACTCTCCCAAGTGCTTAGGGCAGTGCTCCACACCAGTAGGTGCTCAAAAAGTACAAGAGATTGATTCCAAGTGCTTAGTACAGCGGTCAGCACATTGCGGAGGTTAAGTACACTTGTCTACTTTACTGAACTTTTCCAAACAGAATAGTGCTCTGCACAGAGTAAAGGCTCAAGAAATACCACTGAATGAATGGGTGATCTGTTTAATTGTCTGTCTTTGATTTGATCGGTGCTGCCTGACACTGTCCTTCCACAAGGACTATCTTTGGAAGCCAAGCAGAGAGGACCCTGGAAGGATCCCATTGTCTGATGCAGAGAAGCAGTATGACCTAGTAGAGAGAGAACAGGCCTGGGAGGTCATGGATTCTAATCCCGGCTCTGCCACTTATCTGCTGTGTGACCTTGGGCAAGTCACTTCACTTCTCTGGGCCTCAGTTCCCTCATCTGTAAAATGGGGATTGAGACTGTGAGCCCTTTGTGGGACAGAGACTGTGTCCAAACTGACTATCTTGTATCTACTCCAGTGCTTAGAACAGTGCCTGAACCATAATAAGCGCTTAACAAATACCATAATTATTATTACTATTATTATTTCTCTGTGCCTGTAACAGCATCTGTAAAATGGGGATTAAGACTGTGAGCCCGATGTGGGACAGAGACTGTGTCCAACCTGATTTGCTTGTATTTACTCCAGTGCTTGGCACAGTGCCTGGCACACAGTAAGTGCTTAACAAATACCACTATTATTATTATGTGGGTATCCTGGACACAGAAACCCTGCTAGGCACCAAGTTGTATATATTATTAGTAAGTCCTTAGTGGGTGCAAAACTCTGTCAATAATAATAATTATGGTATTTGTCAAGTGTTTACTCTGTGCCAGCCAGTGTTCTAAGCATTGGGGTAGATTCAAGCTAATCAGGTTGGATCCATTCCCTGTCCCACATCAGGCTTACAGTCTAAATCTCCATTTTACAGATGAGGGAACTGAAGCCCAGAGAAGTGAAGTGATTCGTCCAAGGTCACACAGCAGAGAAGTGGCAGCATCTGTATTTGAACCCCTGCCTTTCTGATTCCGAGGCCTGTGCTCTGCTCCGTCCACTAGGCCATGCTTGTTGTTTGTAGTGCATAAGTGTTTAGGAAAGTATAATAAAGTTGATAGACATGATCCCCGCCGAATAGAAAGGCCGGGGGAAAGGAAGTGTGTCTGTGTGTGTGTGTTTGGTGGGTGTGCGTGTGTTTATTCATTCAATAGTATTTATTGAGCGCTTACTATGTTGTGCAGAGCACTGTACCAAGTGCTTGGTATGTACAATTTGACAACGGATAGAGACAATCCCTGCCCAATGATGGGCTCACAAGAGTGTGGGGGGCAGGGGGATGTGTGTGTGTGTGTGTGTGCATGTGTGTGTAAGCAGCTTGCCTCAGTGGAAAGTGCCCGGGCTTGGGAGTCAGAGGTCATGGGTACATATCCCAGCTCTGCCACTTGTCAGCTGGGTGACTATGGGCAAGTCACTTAACTTCTCTGTGCCTCCAGTTACCTCATCTGTAAAATGGGGATGAAGATGGTCTCACGTGGGACAACCTGATTACCCTGTATCTACCCCAGAGCTTAGAACAGTGTTCTGCACATAGTAAGCGCTTAACAAATACCCGTCAATGGGCAGGGATTGTCTCTATCTGTTGCCAAATTGTACATTCCAAGCACTTAGTCCAGTGCTCTTGATTCTATTTATTGCGATGAAGTTGTCTTGTTTTTGTCCGTCTGTCTCCCCCCATTGGACTGTAAGCCCGTCAATGGGCAAGGATGGTCTCTATCTGTTGCCGAATTGTATGCTCCAAGCACTTAGTCCAGTGCTCTGCACATAGTAAGTGCTCCTTAAATACTACTGAATGAATGCTCTGCACATAGTAAGTGCTCAACAACTACTATTGAATGAATGAATGCTCTGCACCTAGTAAGCGTTCAATAAATACTATTGAATGACTGAATGCTCTGCACCTAGTAAACGCTCAATAACTACTATTGAATGAAGGCTCTGCACCTAGTAAGCGCTCAGTAACTACTATTGAATGAAGGCTCTGCACCTAGTAAGCGCTCAATAAATACTATTGAATGAATGAATGCTCTGCAAATAGTAAGCGCTCAATAAATACTATAGAATGAATGAATACTCTGCACACAGTAAGCCCTCCATAAATACTATTGAATGAATGAATGAATGCTCTGCACCTAGTAAGCGCTCCATAACTACTATTGAATGAATGAATGAATGCTCTGCACCTAATAAGCACTCCATAAATACTAGTGAATGAAGACTCTGCACCTAGTAAACGCTCAATAACTACTATTGAATGAATGCTCTGCACCTAATAAGCACTCCATAAATACTAGTGAATGAAGACTCTGCACCTAGTAAGCGCTCAATAACTACTATTGAATGAATGAATGCTCTGCACCTAGTAAGCGCTCCATAACTACTAGTGGATGAATGAATGCTCTGCACCTAGTAAGCGTTCAATAAATGCTATTGAATGAATGAATGCTCTGCACCTAGTAAGTGCTCCATAACTACTAGTGAATGAATGAAGGCTCTGCACCTAGTAAGCGCTCAATAAATATGAATGAATGAATGAATGGGGGAGAGAGAGAGAGAGGGAGAGGGAGAGAGGGAGAGAGGGAGAGAGGGAGAGAGAGAGAGAGGGAGAGGGAGGGAGAGGGAGGGAGAGGGAGGGAGAGGGAGGGAGAGGGAGGGAGAGGGAGGGAGGGAGGGGGAGGGAGGGGGAGGGAGGGGGAGGGAGAGGGAGGGAGAGGGAGGGAGAGGGAGGGAGAGGGAGGGAGAGGGAGGGAGAGAGAGGAGGGAGAAGAGAGGGAGAGGAGAGGGAGAGGGAGAGGGAGAGGGAGAGGGAGAGAGAGAGAGAGAGAGAGAGAGAGAGAGAGAGAGAGAGAGAGAGAGAGAGAGAGTGTGTGTGTGTGTGTGTGTCCGTCCGTCCGTCCTCGGGTGCGGGCCGCCGCCAGGCCCGTCATGGCGGCGCTGGGCCGCCGGGGGGCGCCGTCCTCGCCGCCCTCCCCTCCTCCTGGCGCGTGCGCAGAGCGACGAGGCGGGGCCGGTGGGCGGCGGGAGCGCGCGGCGCGCGTGCGGGAGCCGAGGCGCGGGGGCGCGCCTTCCTTCCCTCCCTCCCTCCCTCCCTCCCTCCCTTCCTCCCTCCCTCCCTCCCTCCTTCCGTCCGTCCGTCCGTCCATCCATCCGTCCGTCCGTCCGTCCCTGCGGCCGCCTCCGGGTCCGGGTCCGCCGTCCGGCCCGCGCTCGTCAGCGCTGGGGTTCGGGCCCCCGCCGGGTGAGTGCGCTCCGCCCGGGCCCCAGGGACAAGCTCAACCGCCTCCCCCCGCCCCCGCTCCCGCCCCGCAACGGCGCCCCCGCCCCGGTACTCCCACCCCACCCCGCCAAGCACCCTCTGCACATCCTGCACCCCCTGCACCCCCTGTCCCTCCTGCACCCCCTGCACCCCCTGTCCCTCCTGCCCCCCCGCCCCTGCACCCCCTGTCCCTCCTGCACCCCCTGCACCCCCTGTCCCTCCTGCCCCCCCGGCCCTGCACCCCCTGCACCCTCTGCACATCCTGCACCCCCTGCCCCTCCACCCCCTGTCCATCCTGCCCCCCCTGCCCCCCAGCCCCTCCACCCCCTGCCCCTCCTGCCCCTGCACCCTCTGTCCCTCCTGCCCCTGCACCCTCTGCCCCTCCTGCCCCTGCACCCTCTGCCCCTCCTGCCCCTGCACCATCTGCCCCTGCACCCCCTGCCCCTCCACCCCCCGTCCATCCTGCCCCTCTGCCTTTAACCCATCTTGCCCCTACACAGCCAACCATCCTGCCACTCTCCCCCCACCCCAGCACATCCTGTTCCTCTGCCCCAACCCAACCTGCCCCTCTTCCCCAGCGCATCCTGCCCCTCTGCCCCCCTGCCCCAGCACATCCTGCCCCTTCACCCCCAACCATCCTACCCCTATGCCCTCAACACATCCTGCCTCTCTTCCGCAGAGCATCCTGCCACTCTCCCCCCTGCCCAGCACATCCTGCCCATCTTCTCCAGTGCATCCTGCCCCTCTTCCCTAGCACATCCTGCCCCTCCACTCCCCTGCCCCTCTCTATTCATTCTCTAATATCAAGGCTTCTTGGGAGAAGGTTTGGCTCAGCTTTCTGATCTTTTATTTCCCATTAGGGGCATGTGAGAATTTTGGCCTTCATCCTTTCTATTTATTTTAACCGACTTAATTTTGTTTTCATGGATTCACTTCTTTAAGGAAATGTAAAGCACAGTTGTTCAAAACAATGAACTCAATTTCCTCTAATATTGTGCAAGGTGAAAGTAATGTAATATAGAACATCAAGGTGATTTGCTTGGGGTCATAAGCCCTTTACCCAACCCCATCCCCCTGGGCTGAAAAATAAGGTCAGTTTTTATTCCCTGCATTATGAATGATTTCAGATAATTTGGGGGAGAAGACACAAAAATAAATGATAAAATAATTAGGGTTATTCAAGATGAAGGAATAACCAGCCTTTGCCAGTGTTTTTTATGGTATTTATAGAGCTCTTAACTATGTGGCAGGCACTGTACTAAGCACTGGGGTAGATATATGTTAATCAGGTTGGACACAGTCCAGATCCCAAATGGAGCTCACAGTCTTAATCCCCATTTTTCAGATGAGGTAACTGAGGCACAGAGCAGTTATGTGACTTCCCCAAAGTCACAGAGCAGACAAGTGGTGGAGCCGGGATTAGGATCCAGGTCCTCCGGTTTCCAGGCCTAGGATCTATCCACTACACCACACTGTTTCTTCTAAATCTTAGCACCTTTCTCAGAAAACCTGATTTATTTGCTCTCGGAGTGAAACCTGAATCTAGCAGTTTCCATTTATAAAATGTGTTTTACAGTACCAACCACTGACTTTTGCAGTACTGTTGTACGAATGAATGAATTTATCATACACTTATGATAACACTCCCAAGAGAAAAGCTCAGCGTAAATATAAAGTAGTATTATCGTGGAGCCAACCTTGGGGAAACACTGACTAGGTAAGTAAAGCAGAAAAGGCCCTCAGGGGTTACAACATGTCACTTGTAGGATATGATTAGCAATGGAGTACCATTAGAAAAGAAGGAATCATGGTCCTGGGGTATATGAACTGGAGAATGGTGTGTTGAGACCAAGTACACATCCTTCTTTTCTATTCTGCAACCAGTATAGGTGGCCAGTTTTGTCCACTGCTCTTTAAAAAGGTTGAGGAGAATCTGGAGACATTCAGAGGAGAGGGGTAACAGTGGTTACAGGAATGGAATATTGGGTTAAAGAGATGGAGAATTAGTTTGGTGAAAAGAGGGCTATGTGGTAATTAATTACCATTTATGAAGGATTTCATGGAGTGAATATCAACCAGCTTGCTTGTTCACAGTTAACCACAAAAGAGGAAATTGACTAAAGGCCAAGAGACATAGATTATCTCTGCTATAAGGCTTTCATTATAGTAATAATAATAATTATGGTATTTGTTAAACGCTTACTATGTGCTGAGCACTGTTTTAAGGGCTGGGGTAGATACAGGGTAATCAGATTGTCCCACGTGGGGCTCACATTTTTTAATCCCCATTTTTACAGATGAGGTAACTGAGGCACAGAGAAGTTAAGTGACTTGCCCAAGGTCACACAGCAGACAAGTGGCAGAGTTGGGATTAAAACCCACAACCTCTGACTCCCAGGCCTGTGCTCTTTCCACTAAGCCACGCTACTTCTGTCTGTTCTGAAGGGTCGAGCTCTTCAACTGGCTGAAAGCAGAGGCTGGATCAGCTGATCTCTGGTGGGCTCTTTCACCTCTGTGATTTCCTGAAGTTTATCATTTACCCTCTCTGCAGTGACTTCTATAGCATGTACTTACATCTCTCTGCAAGGGCTACCACTAAGCCAGTTGACTCAATATCATGATCGGTGAATAGTACATAAAACGCACAAGAATTAATACAAACACTCATCCAATCCCGCCTAAAATACTGCATCAGCCTCCTTGCTGACCTCCCAACCTCCTGCCTATCCCCACTCCAGTCCATACTTCACTCCACTGCCCGGATCATCTTTCTAAAGAAACGTTCAGGACATGTCACCCCCCTCCTCAAAAATCTCCAGTGGTTGCCTGTCCACCTCTGTATCAAACAAAAAGTCCTCCCATTGGCTTTAAAGCACTCTGTAACCTTGGGCCCCTCACACCTCACCTCACCTCCTACAACCCAGCCCGCCTACTTCACTCCTCTGGTGCTAACCTTCTCACTGTGCCTCCATCTCGCCTGTCTCACCGCCATCCCCTAGCCCACGTCCTGCCTCTAACCTGGAATGCCCTCCCTCCTCAAAACCGCCAATTACTATTCCCCGCCCCTTTCAAAGCCTTAGGGAAGGTACATCTCCTCCATGACTAACTTCCCAGACTAACACCCACTTCTCATCTCCCACTGTCTTCTGCATTGCCCTGACTTGCTCCCTTTGCTATTCCCTTCCTCCCAGCCTCACAACACTTATGTATATATCCATAATTTTATTTGTATTGATGTCTGTCTCTCCCTGCTCCAACCCCGACTGTGAGCTCATGTGGGCAAGGATTGTCACTTTATTTTTGTGTTGTACCTTCCCAAGCGCATAGTACTGCATGCAGTGTGCACTTAATAAATGTGAGCCCATTGTGGGCAGGGATTTTCTCTATTTGTTGCTGAATTGTACTTCCCAAGCACTTAGTACAGTGCTCTGCATACAGTAAGGGCTCAATAAATGCGAATGAATGCAATATGATTGAATGAATGAATAGTTTTACACCCCACCTTCCTTTCAGACTACTGTTAATTGTCTCTTTCTTGTTTTTCATGTCTCCAATTCCTAGCCAGAGTATGTCTGGCTTATAGCACTTCTACACCAGGCCAGGACCTTTTTCCTAAATGAACTGGTAAGTATGTCACCGTTCATCCTCATCTCCCTTGTCACAAGTGGAATATTCAGTGTTGTCAGTGGATGGGCCAGGTAGCTGCCAGTCTGTTAAAATGGTGTTTGCTACCACCACTTCTGCCTGGTGTCAGTCCCTGGGTTTGGCCAGAGATGGTTATTAGGCCTCAGCCAAAGAACAGGGTAAGTCAGCGACACACAACTACACACCCACAGATCTATCCACAAGTCCATCTAAACAGGGGGTCTTGCATGAAGAGCATGAGGCCTGGATAGGAGAGTGGGAAGGAGCTAGAAGAGCCCATGTTTGTTGGTTGGTTTGCTTTTTGATACTTATTAGTGCTTACTCTGTGTCAAACAGTCTTGTAAGCTCTGGGGTAGGTATAAGTCAAGTAGGTCAGACAGTTCCTGTCCTGCGTGGGGCTCACGGTCTTAAGAGAGAGGGAGAACAGGTATTGAATCCCCATTTTATAGTTGAGGAAACTGAGGCACAGAGAAGTTGTGACTTGTTGAAGGTCACACAGCTAGCAATTGGCAAAGGAATTGGCAGAACCAGGATTAGTACCCAGGTCCTCTGACTCACGCTGCACCCACGTGGTACTTACATTCCACCTCGGGCCTCTATGTCTCTGGCCACCTCCACCCAGCAGCCCAGACCAACTAGCTCTTGGCTCCAGGGTTATATTTTGGGAAGCCCCAGGTGAGCTACACCCTTTGTTCTCCTTCATCAGGGTTTCTCCCACCTAGATATCTCCCCCTCTTCCTCCTTGCCAGGTGGAGCTGCTTTTTGGTGCTACCCCTTGGGGGTTCAGATCCTAGACTGTGAGCAGCATTAGTCCGATTCCCAAATAGCCCTCTCCCGGGGAAACCTTCCTTAACCTCCTTGGCTGGAGAGACCAGCAGCTGAGGTTGGGTGAATCGGGAGAGTTAGAGGGAGAAGCACCCCTCACCAAGGGAAAGAGTCTTTGAAGTCCTCTCTGCCTCTGCTCTCAGCCTGGCCTGGCCTTCTCAGGGGATCTGGGCAGAACCAGGGATTCTGTGTGGTCAGAGAAATGACTGCAGCAAAAACTTCTAAAAGCTGAGGGTCTCCCCCAACCCCTAAACCTCCCCTCCCCAGGGATGGTTTTACCTAGGTATAGTCTCCCTGGGCCCCCAACCCAAGGGCAGCATCTGGTGGAGAAAACATCACAGCCCATTTCATCTGGGGTTTTCCTGTGTTCTCTGCTGGGATCAGGTTTTGCATGGCTGCTTTTGTCACGCTTGGGGAGAGTCCATGTCTGTATGACGGAGCCTTCTGTTTCTGTCAGCTTGGGCTCTCTTTACAGACTAGATCTGTCTAGGACCAGGTTTATCGTTCCATTTAGATAATCTTGGTTATATAAAACCGAATTTAAGTTTAATGTCCAACAACTTGATGTCAGCACCATCCCCCAGTGAGGTTTTGAGCAACTCCCCTATCCCTTGCCCTTCGATCCTGGCGTTTACTCAGGCAGTCCCCAGAGAGCGGGCAGAATGGTGTGAGTATAGGAAATGAGGCAGGGCCTCAGGGACTTCCACACATCAGCTCGAAGGATTGTTGGATGTGCAGGGTAGGAATGGCCTCTTCATAGGGAAAGAGGTCTGCACCATCAAACGGTTCCAATTTTCCCTCTATAACCATAACATTTCCCCTAGTAGTCTATTATGGGTCCCAGTCAATAACTCCAACTCCTCTCTAAGAGTTTTGTCACATCTTATTAAAAAAACTTTTATCGTATTCCTGCCACTGCTTCTGCTGCCTCTACTACTGTGACTCCCACCACCACCATCTGTCATTTTATAGGGCCTGTTGGCTCGTAGCAAAGATACACACAAATGTACTTAAGCTAATTAGCTAAAGCCCCGAGCTTGCCTATGTTCTAACCTTTTATAAAAATAATGAGTGATTTTATTAAGGAATTTGCCTCTCAATCGAGTCACTGTCAGAAATATTGACTTTCAGGTTGAAGAAAAAAATGCATTACATTTTCTGAAGGTATAGTGGCTTGAAAGCTTTGTTTCTATGGTCTCCCCACTATTTGTATTCAGTCGTTCTGATAACTACATTGTATTGCTAGGGCTGACAGTATTATTTCAAATATATTTTTCTGTCCAAGGAAATAAAATTTCACACTGACAAAACCACCCACATCCATTAAGGATTGATTTTGCCTTTCCGTCAGTTCCTGTATTATTTACCTTCATTCTTTTTGGGTACTATTCATATACCAACTCTGGACACAAAGTTCACAGAGGACTTTCAAGAACTACAACGGTTCAACTTAGTACAGTGCTCTGCACACAGTAAGCGCTCAATAAATACAATTGAATGAATGAACAGTTTTGCTTCAAGGAACATGGATACAAAAATATTCACAAATTGTCTTTTATTCCACCTCTGCTTTATGATCATCAAGAAGACTGGTGATCTATAGTCACAGTTCTGAAATGAATCTCTACTAGTTATTTTGGGATATGAGAAAGATGTTTTCTTACAGATTTGGGAACCTATAGGCTTGGATATTAAATGCACAATTTTAAGTTTAAATGATGGAAATATCAACTGTTTAGGCAGAGCAAGAAAGTTTCGATAGGGCTCACTGGGAAAATCAGGTTTTGAACAGTCAAGTTTTAGTTCAATAAAGATACGTATAAGACTTGTCATCAGGTAAGAGTGTCCGGGAGTATGTTTTCCCATTCAGATGGAGAAGGTTATGTGAGCAGATTTGACATATATTCCAAATATAGCCCAAAATCAATAAAAGCACCAGGAAATGTTCTGACTAGAGATAGAAAAGAAAGCAGAAGCCATCTGAAACAATTCATCACTGGTCAACCTATCCAGTGAGAGATGAAATCTTGTGAAAATTAGATCAGTACCATTCCAGGAAAACTGGAAGAACATAAAACTGAAAAAAAGGTTTAATAGAAAACCAAAAGCATTCAGCATCCACCAACTCCACAATGAAGTGTTCAATTCCCTAGGGACTCTGTGCAGATTAGAAAGAACCATCTAGTAATAAATTGTATTTGGGGCCATCTGTCTATAGAGTAAAAGTTGTATTCATTTAGGTCACTCTGAAAAGCTTCTGATTGGCTTGGAGACAGCTCATGGGTCCCAACTGGCTGCAGAGGGTTGGAACGGCAGGAACAGAGCAAGGGCAAAAGGAATGGAGAAAGAAAAAGAAAAGAGGAGGAGGAGGCCAGAGCACCAGCGTTGGCATTTTTGACATTAACGGATGAAACAAGGAACCTATATTTTTAAGTGGCAAAAGAAACAGTAAATTTAGTTAAGGTCTATTTTGGAAAAGATCTGTGTAACCTGAACACAAAGTACCCTTCATTTCATGAAATTTAAAGACAGAAAAGTAATGGATTTTAAAAGTTCTCACTTTTTTTTTTGAAGCCTTACATTTTTAGTATTATCGCAGGATGTGTCGTTGGTCATTAGTTTTTGATTGGATTTTAGGAACTGCAGGTGGAATCTCTCCTTGGGATCAAGCTCAGAGGCTTAGCTGACCGGACCTAGCAGTGATTAGACACACTCTACCTCCCTGGGTGACAGGGACTGTGTTCATTCTGATTACCTTGTATCTACCCCAGCACTTAGTACAGTGCTTGGGACACAGTAAGCACTGAACAAATATCAGTTATAAGAGAACTCTCTATCTCTTGCTCCCTGCCCACTGCCAGTCTAAGATGAGAGGGTAAAGGAAGGAAGATGAGGCTAAATGCATAGCAACTTTTCCTCCTCATTCTGGAGTCAGAAAAAGCCAGAAACGTAATAAAATCTGCACTTGCTTGGGTAGCAAAGGCATTCAGGTCTTTAAAGCCCTTAATCACCTTGTCCCCTTCTACCTCACCTCCTTACTCTTCTACTACAACCCAGCCCAGACACTTCTTTAATGCCAACCTACTCACTCACTGTACCTCAATCTCGTCTATCTCACCAACCTCTCACCCACATCCTGCCTCTAGCCTTGAACACCCTCCCTTCTCCATGTCCAACAGATAATTACGCTCCCCACCTTCTAAGCCTTACTGAAGGCACATCTCCTCCAAGAGGCCTTCCCTGACTAAGCCCTCATTTCCTTTTCTTCCACTCCCTTGTGCATCACCCTGACTTGCTCCCTTTATTCATTATGGAAAGCAGTATGGCCTAGTGGTTAGAACATGGCCCTGGGAGTCAGAAGGACTTGTGTTCTAATCCTGGGCTCCTCTGCTTGTCTGCTGTGTGACCTTGGATAAGTCGCCTCACTTCTCTGGGCCTCAGTTACCTCATCTGTCAAATGGGGATTAAGACTCTGAGCCCCATGTGGGACAGGAACTGTGTGCAGCCCAATTAGCTCTACCCCAGCACTTAGAACAGTGCTTGACATGTAGTAAACACTTACATGCCATCATTATTATTATCCTTCTCCCCAGCCCCACCGCACATATATACATATCCATAATCTACTTATGTTAATATCTGTCTCCCCCTCTAGACAGTAAGATCATTGTGGGCAGAGAATGTATGTTATTTTTTATATTGTACTCTCCCAAGCACTTAGTACAGTGCTCTGCACACAGTTGGCACTCAGTAAATACGATTGACTGATTGATCTGGGTGCATCCAGGTTTGTAGATATGCCCTGATTTTGAGGTAAAGGTGATTGCCAGTGCCTCGTAACATTACCATGATTGCACTCTTTGGGTAATGTCCAGATGCTGGAAAGAAAATAACCAGATGTTTTCTAATATTGCTCATTTTTTTTCCCTGTCACTCTAGGCTTCAAGGCTCTACATCACCTTGCCCCTTCCTACCTCTCCTCCCTTCTCTCTTTCTACCACCCACCCCGCACGCTCTGCTCCTCTGCCGCCCACCTCCTCACCGTCCCTCGGTCTCGCCTATCCTGCCGTCGACCCCTGGGCCACGTCCTCCCGCGGTCCTGGAACACCCTCCCTCCTCACCTCCGCCAAACTGATTCTCTTCCCCTCTTCAAAACCCTACTTAAAAAACTCACCTCCTCCAAGAGGCCTTCCCAAACTGAGCTCCTCTTCTCCCCCTACTCCCTCTGCCACCCCCCCTTTACCTCTCCGCAGCTAAACCCTCTTTTTCCCCCTTTCCCTCTGCTCCTCCACCTCTCCCTTCCCATCCCCACAGCACTGTACTCGTCCGCTCAACTGTATATATTTCCATTACCCTATTTATTTTGTTAATGAATTGTGCATCGCCTTGATTCTATTTAGTTGCCATTGTTTTTACGAGATGTTCTTCCCCTTGACTCTATTTATTGCCATTGTTCTTGTCTGTCCATCTCGCCCGATTAGACCGTAAGCCCGTCAAACGGCAGGGACTGTCTCTATCTGTTGCCTTCTTGTTCATTCCAAGCACTTAGTACAGCGCTCTGCACATAGTAAGCGCTCAATAAATACTATTGAATGAATGAATGAAAGATTCTCTGAGATTGGCAATAAGCCCAACCAAGGACAACAGGAAGGAGTCACCTGGTCCTGAACAAACAGTAAGGATTCCATTTTCCTTAGAGTAACATTTCCTTTTCCTTCCCATCAAATTGAGAGTGGCTTTCCCAACGGAACCTTGGAGAGCATCTGCAGTGAGCTGGCAGCAGCATCCTGAAAATTGCTCTGCCAAAGAATCATTGAGAGTTTTTCTACATTAACTCTGGCCTAAAAAAATAAACCTTCACTATAAATCAAGTTCAGTATTGACTACTTTGAAGGTGCTCACTGATCAGAATTCCAAAGTACAGAGGAAAGGAAGATGAGGAAGGCACAAAGATCTACTGGGCCACCTTCTTCCTTACCTTCATCAGGCCCAGCATTTCTTTGAGGAGAGTCACTGTTCTCTGTCATCTTTTGGAGATATCACATTTGAAAATTTCTTGTATAGCTATGCCATTATTTACTTATTTATAAATATTTTTCTTAAGAATCAGCTTTTAATGCAGGATACCCTAGGAACATAATTACAGTTCAGGCAACTAGTGGGATTTCTCACCTTCAAGACTCTAAACATTAGCTTAGTTTGCATATTGAAAGATAAAATAGATTTTACTGCCTGAATAGAATTTCTACCACTTTGTCCCTTTTTCCAAACTAAATTTAATTAGGAGGTAGATGAAATTGACATATTTGGGCCATTATTATAATTCATATTCAAAACAGGTGTAAGAGAACCTTTTACTGCAATCAATGCTTAAATCAGTATATATTACATTGTGACTGCATAGATTATTGCCTTGAAATTTAAGCAGGGTTTTATGATTTGAAATCTAGTGGAGCATTTGTTGATTTCCTTGGCTATTTTTTTTCTTTCTCATTCAGTTCATTGCAGCTGAGTACTGGCCACTTTGGCCTCTGAACTATGACGTCATGGCCAGGTTTCGCAGAAGAACATGCATCATTTTGTTCCTCTTCATCCTGGTTATTTGCTCCCTGATGATGGGTTTGAAAACCCTGAGACCTGATAGAGCAGTTTTTGGGGACCCATTTGGACTCGGCCTTCTCCCAGAGGTCCATCAACGAACGACCCACCTCGAGAAGAAGCCAGAGGCGGTGATAAGGGCCCGGGAGGATGGTGTGACAAATGCGAAGACAATAGAGATCACTGCAGTCAGTAGCGTGAAAGCATCTCTGCCCACTGAAGCAAAGATGGCAGACCTTCCCCCTCCCAATTATAATTTCCACGTATTTTACTACAGCTGGTTTGGAAATCCCCAGTTTGATGGGAAATACATTCACTGGAACCACCAAATCTTACCCCACTGGGATGCCAAAATTGCCAGCAATTATCCAAAGGGAAGGCACACTCCTCCAGATGACATCGCATCCAGCTTTTACCCTGAACTGGGACCCTACAGCTCTAGGGACCCTTCAGTCATAGAGACCCACATGAGGCAAATGCGCTCCGCATCAATTGGTAAGTACGTCAGTTTCCATGGCATATTACAAACACATTGGCCTTCCGCTTTAACTTTTCCCTTTTCTGGTACTGTCCAGTTACATTTTACAGTCAATCAGTAGTATTGGCTGACCACCTGTGGTGTGCAGAGCTCTGTGCTCACTGCTTAGGACAGTATAGTAGAATTAGTAGACACGGTCTCTGCCCTTAAAGTCTAAAGGGCGAAACAGGCATGTTTATTCCTTTTGTCCTACTCTGCTAGATCTTTGGAGGGTGACAATCCCAGACCACCAACCCAGTCCAGGAATTCCTCCCTTGAAGTGACTATTCACTTTTCTCCATTAATCTGTTCCCCCTCACAAGAGCGAGCCAATGTAAGAATCCGGCCAGGTCTCGATGTGTTCAGAATATTCTCTAGACCTTTTGCTTTGTTTACCACTACTCATTTCTATTTTCTTGTCAGTCCCTCTGGCAGTGGGTTGGCAGAGGACAGAAGGGGGGAAAAAAAAGTGTGCTATTTGCTAGCAATAAAAAGGTTTGGGGTTTGGAGGTTGGCCCTAATGGCAGAAATGAGGTTTTAAGTGTCTTTGAATTTCAATTCCATGTTCTGCCATGCTTCCCCTGGATAATCAGGAGTTGACCATAATCCTATGATATTCAGTTTTGGATACTCCCCGATGGACAAAAGGGCATTTTGCTCCAGATTAGGCAGACTGCTCAGTAATACTCTGGCTTCAACCAGTGATGTTGGTAACACTTTCCGGGCATAGACCCAAATTTCTAACACCAAGAGAATTCTGGAGGGAGGCAGGAGACTCCTAGAGCTGAAGAGAAGATGCCCCTAGGATTTTTTAAGAAGATCAAAAATCTTGGCCGCCTCACTTTTCTGAACCCAGGTCAAGCATATTAACCCTAGAGGTTGTCCCCTCTCAAAGTCCCCTTTCGTTGATTTTTATTAAAGATGATATGTCACTTTAAATGCCGGTCACAAATTAATCCCAAAGAGAAGGCACCTAGTTTGCTAGGGACCAAAGGTCTAGGGAAAAAATCTTACAATCCCAAGTAAGTGTGACTGCTGAAGTGCTGTGTGGACGGATCCACAGTTGAGCTTTCAGGTGGCCAGCGTTTTCCACCTAGATAATATCCCTCCATATTGTTTTGTGTCTACAAAGCTAACATGGGGTTTTAAGTTCTGGCAGGGTGGGGCTAGTGATCGGATCCTTTTCTCTGTGAACCTGACCACAGTGAGTCAGGTACCATGTCCACAGTAGGTGGATAGAGCAGCAGTCGGACAAAATAAATAATTCAATGCCGAGCCAAAGTGCTGCTTAATGAAACCCACTTTTTCCAGGGAAGTCGATAACTAGCATTTTGGAGTTATAATTTCACTGAACTGACAAATGCTAGTGGTAGGGATGGAAGTCCTTCTGCCCTCTCCCCCCAACCCCGCTCACTTCCTCACCTGAACATCAATTCAGTTTTCAATTCAGTCATATTTCTTGAGTGCTTACTTTGTGCAAAGCACTGTATTAAGCACTTGGGAGAGTACAGAACCAAATATGTATGTATTAAGCACTTGGGAGAGTACAAAACCAACACATATTCCTGCCTGCAGTGATCTGCCTGAACCCAGCAGATTGGTCTAAATGTGAGACCTGAGGTGGAAAAGAAATGGAAAAGCATAGTTAACCGTCCATCAGAGGAACCCCATATGTCGGAGTCTCTAGGGAAGCCTTGGGCATGCCTTCGTAAAGGAGGGTTGCATCTTCACAGTCCAGAGAACACCTGGTGCTGTACTGAGGACCAGGTCCTCCCAGCATAGAATTCTGACCAAATCTGGAATTTCTTGGAAAGTTCAGTCTAAAAGAAACCCAGTCCTGGCAGAGGGCATTTGGGCCACATGGTTGTCTGGGGTACTGCTGAAGAACTGAAGTTCAGGCAGAGCAGTGCTTAGTACAGCAGCCTCTGAAGAGTAAACATTCAATAAGTACTATTGATTGATTGATTGCAAGAGGGTTACAACTCCTGCAACTTTACCAGAACGCATTTGTCACAGAGAAGAGCAGATCACGTGGGTCATTTCCATTGATTTCTTTCTCTGCAGTCTGAGTGCAAACTGATTCTCATGCTAATTCTTAAAAATTCCATTCCAAACTCAGTTAACTGACTTGCCAAAATTAGTTAAAATAAATGTTTATCAGTAACAATCATTTTCATTCAAAATCTGCCGGGCCTGGGCTTTGTTCCTTTTTTCACTGTAATACCTATCTAATTATTGTATATAGGCAGGGGTACTAAAAAAAAATTAAAAAAAGTTAATTTAGGGTGACTCCAGCCCCATTCACCAGAAAACAGTTTGGAATTACTGTACTATGGAGTAGCTACATCATTTTAATTATAACCCAAAGCAACAGTTGTGGATTTTAATCAAAAAAGCATTCTTGGAGCAAGCCTGGAAACAAAAGGTGAAAGAATATGAAATGGCTGACCAAGTGAGCTGGAGAGCAGAGGGAGAGAGCAGGCAGGAAGATTGAGTGACAGAACAGTCAGTACTGCTGCAACAGAACGGATGCAAGATAATCATTTGAGCAACCCTGTTCTGGATTCTGGCACATACTGTTTCATCAGTTACCTTCTGGAGTCAGTCCACCTGGTTTAGGTTATTTTTGGAGATGTCAAAGGCACCCTGCCTCTTACCAATTTCATCTGCCTCACCAACAGTCATGTCCTACTGGGTGAATCCCCTTCTGAACAGGAGACATTTTAAGACTGGGGAGAAGCAGCATGACCTAATGGATAGAGCACGAGCCTGAGAGTCAGCAGGACCTGGGTTCTAATCCTGGGTCCGTCACTTTTCTGCTGTGTGACTTTGGGGAAGTCACATCACTTCTCTGAGCCTCAGTTACCTCATCCAGAAAATGGGGATTAAGATTGCGAGCCCCATGTGGCACAACCTAATTACCTCATATCTACCCAGCGCTTAGAACAGTGTTTGGCACATAGTAAGTGCTTAACAAATACCAACATTATTATTATTATTGGTGCCTTAAGGTACTTCATGGAGCACGGGAGCGGTACTGTCAGGATTGTTACCTCAGAAGCCTGAATATTCCTCATTTCGGTGCAGGATTGGACCCCACCTCTCCGTCCTGATCTTCCCCCATGTCGTTTTCCTTTGGCCATTTCCATTCACTGTGTAGGCAGACCAGAAAGCAACATAGGTTATTTCTTCTAATGATTGAGGACCCTTTCAAAATTGTCACCTTAATTAACACTTAAAAAATAGGCAAAGACATGATTTATTTTCCAGTGTCATACCTAAATTCCAGTGGTCAACCTAAAGTCAGGTTACTAGACAATCACAAACCAGCACTTAATGCCTTAGAACCTATTTCTGGCACCACATGGCCTGGACAATGACTAGGTTGTGCGGTTCGATTGAAGTCAGTGGGATTATCGTGTTCTGCCAGGCTTCAGTGTGTGCCCTTTCACAGAAATAGTTTGCACCATCTTGACCCCACTTTGGATGATTTCCTGGGCCAGTGATTGAAATTTCCCCTAGAGATTCAGTCACCGAGACCTGCATCGCTACTTTTATCCCTCCTCCAAACTCCTCAATTTTACCCTCTGACTTTATAGACCCCCAAAGTTCTCCCAGTGCGCTAAGCTTCAGTCCAAGGGATTGTAACCAACTCACACAATTGCCTACCATAGGGACTGGGTCAGCTCTTCACTTCCTATTTAGTTGATAGAGCCATCAGAAGCCTGGGACTACTCACACTGTGGAAGCTTCAGAGTGGAGTAAAGGTTATTTAAAGACTGTATTTCATTTTCAAGCTCTTTACCAACCTGAAACCATCCCGCATCTACAGTCTTTTTTTTCCCTTTTTTATAGTATTTGTTAAGCACTCACTATGTGTGAAGCACTATTCTAAACTCTTGGAGTAGATACAAGTTTATCAGGTTGGACATAGTCCCTGCCAAATGGAGCTCACAAGTTGGAGTGTCCCGACGACTTTAATGTTCAAGTGATTTTTTTCCCATTAATTGCAGTAAATTTTAGAAAGTCAAGAAGTTTTTGAATTAACAGTCTCCTTTAGCATCTCAGTTGGTTTCTGTCTTTGTCTGAAAATCAGCATTTGCCCTCCTAAGGCTTTTATTCAGTTGAGCCAAGATTTTGGTGCTCTGACTTAGAAGCTCTATTTGTGACTTAGAAAGCAAAATGCCTTTGTTCTTCACTAAGCAGAACTGCATATATGTGTCCTCTTTCATTAGGAAGATATTTTGTGCATTTTAATGTTGCGATGAGAAGGAAATGTTCAGGTTGTGTTAACTATGTGGCCCTGTTCTGCTGCTCTTGGATGTTAAACATTTCGTTCCACACCAGGCAAGCCTCTGAATGCAAGCCTCTGAAGAGTTTATTCCAAATTCCTATTAGGAATGCAGCCTGTTTTATCTTCAGCCTTCCATCGGGATCGTCAAAACATTCTGCTAGCCATATTTTTTTTTGTCTGAAAGAAAATCTGTCAGTGAATATTAATAGCCATGACATTTAGTGACACAGTCTGTCTTCAAATAGAGAAGGTTTTATTGAAAATTTGATGGCTGCAATAATTGTACTAGTAGTTTGGAAAAAGGTTGGATCTAGTGATTCAGAGGATGAATAATGTTTGCTAATTAAAACGAATGCCCATTAAAGCATTCTGATGGTTTGTATAAATGCCTGCTAATATTACATGAACAATAAAGGACATTAACTCTTGGCTGTACAGACAGCTGTAGGCTCCTACAGACTTTGGCCCCTCCATTCAAAGTCAAGAATTTCCCAGTGATGGAAATGCTAAAAAAAACATGGGAATCAATTCCTACTGGATCCTAGAATTTCTCTCACCACAAGGACAGGAATAGCAAAAGTCAATTTGACTGCTTGTCAAATTAGAAAATGTTATTGTAAACTGCATTTAATGATGATTTCGGTAAGTACCAAAGTTCATCACCAAAATCTAAAATGCTCATTTGATCACTTTCATTATGAAGAATGCAAGTACCATGGTTGAACTCCAGTTAAGTGTATTGTTAAATAATAAGTCCTGAAAAACCTCATTTAATTTTATGGGGTTACTGACAATTATTGCCTCAGTTTCCCAAACCAAGTAGACTAGAGACAGAAATGCACTGCCAGAGGTATCAGTTAAATGCAGTGTTTTATTTTGTCCTGAAAAAGCAAAATATATCTGATGTATTTCAAAAATAATCACATTACCTTTGCACCCTGTCCATACGTCCCATCCTGACCTTGTTTTCACAGATCCTGCAGCTAGAAATCAAGACTGAATTATTTTCCGAAAGCATGACATCTCAGCTTTCAAGAGGTCAAAAGGCTAATTTCTGAATCTGATAGCTATTAAAACTGTACCAGAAATGGCAGAGGTAGGGGAAAATTAAGTAATCAGAAAGAGCTAGTTTTTCAAGTTTAAATGTCATCTGCCTGGGTTCTGTTCTAAAAATGCTTTTGTTGGGGAGTAACAGCACTTTTACTGAACTTTAATTTCATAGTTACTTACCTGCTGTGGTGTTTGTTTCCTAGATAGTTGGTAGTTCAAGTCCACTGCTGCTGAGGTTACTTGAGTTTATGTCTTCCACTGATCAGAATAGGACAATGGCTCATTAAAATGTAGGAAAGTATGGTAAAAGTAATATATACTCTGAATGTCATTTAGACTATATTTTGAATTTTTAGAATGCTTTCTTATAAGCTCCTTTCTCCTCTAGAATGTAAGCAGGGAACGTGTCTACCAACTCGTAGGGATGTCTTGTACCTTCCTGTGAGTTTAGTACAGTGCTCTGCACACATTAATAATGGTAATAATAATGGTGGTATTTGTTAAACGCTTACTATGTGCAAAGCACTGTTTTAAGCACTGGGGGATACCAGGTGATCAGTCTGTCCCACGTGGGGCTCAGAGTTTTAATCCCCATTTTACAGATGAGGTAAGTGAGGCACGGGGAAGTTAAGTGACTTACCCAAAGTCACACAGCTGGCAAGCGGCGGAGCCGGGATTAGAACCCGTGATCTGACTCCCAAGCCCGGGCTCTTTCCACTGAGCCATACTGCTTCTGTAAGCATTACATTAAGTACTCAAATACCATTAATTGACTGATTGATTGAACTAGAGGCAGTAGCCATGGAATTATTTTTTGCTCTAAATTTTTCCACTATACTAAGCACTGGGGTGGATACAAGGTAATCAGGTTGGACACAGTCCCTGTCCCACATAGGGCTCACAGACGTAATTCCCATTTTAGAGATGAGGTAATTGAGGCACAGGTAAGTCAAATGACTAGGCCAAGGTCGCACAGCAAGCACATGACAGTCAGGATTAGAACCCAGGTCCTTCTGACTCCCAAGCTCGTGCTCCCTCCACTAGACCATGCTATCCAGATGCCTCATGCCAGTGTATTCTCTGAACAAGATTCTGCCATCAGCACTAGCCACAGGAGGCTTGGAGGAACTGTATGATCGTGTTGGCTTTCTTGCATATTCATCTTAGCCACTGGGGTAAACAGTATCCAAAATCTCCCAATTTTCCCTGTGCATCCCAAACTTTCCCTCCATTATCCCATCACTGGGATAATTTATCCCACTCCTAACGTCCTATTATCTTCTGTCCAAAGTAGCATCCTGTGGTAATGAATTACATACCCACACAAACTGACCAAACACAGACACCGCACAGACATTTTAGATTGACACTTTGGTGGTAGATTCAAACCCAATCACAGAGTAAGTGCTTTATAAATGTTATTCTTACTATTATCATAAGCAGAAGCTTCACATGGTTCAGGCATAAGCATACCAAATAAAAATATCTGCTCTTTCTTGCACAACCATATATATTGCAATAATATCTAGAACCTATATTGTTTTTGGTGCAGAGAAAAGCATTTGAAGAAATTGTTCTTGCAAATGTGAAATTAGACTCCCAAAATCAGGATTGGTGGGTCTTCTGAAACAGCCCATGTCCACAGGCAGTACAACTTTTCCATTTACAGACCAACTGAGATTCATAACCTTGTCAGAGTTCAATTGGCCATTTTCAGCTTCAAAATAAAGTCTAAATTGATTTTAACTCCAAGGTGAATCACAGATCTAATAAAGCTCTATACTATTAAAACCTAGGTACTGAGGTTTAAACCAAGCTTGGTTTTAATTAGATTGATTCTGCAGTTTGTGATTGTGAGTTGACATAATATGAAATTTAGTAAGTGGTTTAAATGAAAGCCTCCTTGGGCATTCCTGTCTCGGAAAGACAGGTCATGAAAATGCAAGAAGCTAAATAATTTCAATGATAGTATCTGATTTCATTAGTTTGGAGAGGAGATTAGCTCTTAATTCTGCTATCGCTAATGAAATGTTTCCCTAATTCCCAGTAGCAATATTCAGAAAACAAGAAGGTCAGCAGTAGGTCGTAAAGATGATGTGGTAGGACAGCCACAATATTGGACCAAAAATAAATCAAGGATGCCATTTTAAAACAACATATTTGCAAAATAACCTGCATTCTGTAAAAGTGAAACTTCATATAATGTGGTTTCAGCCCAGCTACTATCTTACTGTTTTTGTCCTGAACACTGACATCAGTTTATGTGAACAAATGTATGTTTACAAATTAGTGAGGCAAGGTGAGTGAGATTAAGGTGCTTAATAAAAGTTAAATTCTGTGGTCAATGGCAGACCTGGTTACTGTTGCCCAGTGTCAGATTTGCTTCCTCCCCGTAATCTGGGGATGTAAATCCTGCCTCCCCAGTCTCTCCACTCCAGTTCATAATTGACTCTGCTGACCATATTATTTCTCTAATAAACGACTCAGCGCACGTTTCCCCACTCCTCAAGAACTTCCAGTGATTGCCCATCCACCTCCACAACAAACAGAAGCCCCTTACCATTGGCTTTAAAGCACTCAACCATCTCTCCTCTTCCTTCCTTACCTTGCTGATCTACTACAACCCAGCCCACACACTTCACTCCTCAAATGCCACTGTATCTCAGTCTCATCTATCTGGACTGATTGATTCATCGATAGCAAGCAGGAGACAGTTGTCTGGGCACATGCCTTTTTATGAGGCATGATCCAGGGTTCATCCATTGAAACCCCACTTACAGATAATCATGCATGTATGAAGCGTAAGGCAAAGGGCATCTACTTCTGTGCCCCCAGAAATTGGATCGTCATGCAAGTCCCAGTGAAATGAGCCCCAAGGATGGAGCTGGCTCAATCCCCAGAATCAACCAATCAATAATAGTATTTATTGAGTGCTTACTCTGTTCAGAATAATAATTATAATTGTAGGAAGTGCTGGGGTAGAGACAAAATAGGTCAGACACAGGCCTGTTGCACATGGGACTCGCACTTGGGAGAGTTCAGTAGAGATAGTAGTCACAATCCCTGCCTTCAAGGATCTTACAATCTAGTGGGGAAGATGGACACACATAAATTACCCTTAGGAAGAAACAATAGAGTATAACCTTGAACCACAAATAATCCAAAACTCCTGTAACAACAGTTACTCCAGGTTTGTTCTATAACCTAAATCTTTGCTCTTTCCTCCCCCACAACACCTTTTTGTCAGCACCACCCTGTTATAAGTAAAAGGGCACATAATTTAATTCAATCATTTTTGTTTGAAAATATTGAAGACCATTTCAATTTTTTTCCTTCATGTCTTAAACATTATCATTAAATGTCTTTATCATCTCTGTACCAAACCTCTGAATAATTTACATTTATGTGACATGGTATCTATCATTCCCATGAAATCCCTACTGAGATCCTTCTCTGTAGCTACATTAGTTGTATTGTTATTTATTGGTATTCTTTTCTTACAGTTGTTAAAATAATTCTCAGTGCCTGATAGGACTGATTTGGCTTTGTATCTCTGGATCATTAACCAGCCCTTAGCAATCCTTTGGTTGGATTGCTAAAGGATCCAACTTTAAAAGGCAGAGAATCTGTTTATTGTTGTAGTGTACTCTCCCAAGTGCTTTGTACAGTGTTCCAAAAACAGTAAGCGCTCAATCAATATGACTGATTCACCTTGCTTTTGTTTCTAATATATCACAAACTTATGAACTCTCACTATGACAAACAATCCTCAAGGGACCCCAAAAATATTTTCCCTATTTAAAATATGTAAATAAGTCAAATAAATGTGATCAAATAAAAAGCCACAGCCTCCTCTGGATTTAGACTAGTGTTCTCAAGTTCCCAGGCAGCCTTCATTGACCATGGATCTGGTTCTGCCCCAGAATACTGAGTTTATTTCAAGCAGAAGAGAGGCCAAGGTGTTGGGGAGATCTCCTAAACTTCATATGGTAGCAAAGAGTTTTAAAAACCAGGAAAATTGTGATAGTATTTAGCTGGTGTCTACTGTGTTGCAAAGCACTGAATTAAGTGCTAGGGGGGAAAAAAAAGTGAAAATCAGATGCTGACCCTGGCCTCAAGGGCTCACCAACTAGGAAAAAAGGAGGCGGGGGGAGGGAACTGGTGAAAGGCACATAAGGAAAGATGAAAAAGTAAAGCAACAGTAGTGTAAGAATGCACAGTTAGGAATTTTGAGGGTGAGACACCCCAACATGAATTGTGTTTTTCCAAAATTGGGAATATGCATATTTTATGATAAGGCTTAAAAAAATCCTGTTTCCACATTTGCACTTACAATGTTTAGTTCTATGGTTTGATTTCCATTATAGCTCCATTTCAGCCATTTATTTTCCCATTCCTCAGTGTTCTGTATCAGAATAATGATAGCAGTAGTGCCTTACTATGTTCATGTTAGTGTCAATTCTCAAGGGTCTCTATCCCTTTCAAGTGTAAGGAACACTGGGTTTATTTGCACTTTGCCATTTTCTTGAAAATCATACCTGCATTACTTTATTACACTATATTGAATTGGTTGGCAATGGGCTCGCTCTTTGCTGCATGCACTATGGCCTTAACGGTTTTAGAGGTGCTTCCTTTTAAACTGTGGGAGAAAAAAATTGTATATTTCATTTGGTGCTGCTTGAAGTAACAAGTTATCCCCTGAATCACTTGTGACAGGTTTTAATGGTTTTCCATTATATTCTTGTCAGTTTAAAAGTGATTGATTCTTTGATTTAAGTATTTAGACTTTTCTTTTATATGACAGTATTTTCCTTGGAAGTTTTCCCAGCAGTTTTAACCCAAATCTATAGTGAGGGATAGGATTTTGATTACATGTTTATACTGCCAATAGTCTATAACTGGTTTTTGGTGTGTTTTTTTTAGCCAGTGTTGGGGGTGTAGAGTTAGATGACTTATCCTAGGAGAAATTTCCATTGTACCATTAGTATAGAACTAGTGAACTCAGTAAACAAAATGGAATGAAAGCTACATTTAATCCCATAAAACATCTCTTCTGAGAAAAAAAGATGGTGCGACGGTTACACAAATTAAAAGTGAGATTTTGCATCATGATAATTGCAATAATAATCATGGTATTTCTTGAGTTCTTATGTGGACCAAGAGTGCTATGCACTGGGGTAGATATAGCATATGCAGATAAGAATCATGGGACTCACAGTCTAAGGAAGAGAAAACAGATTTTTAATGTTCATTTTACAGATGAGGAAACTGAGGCATAGAGAAATGAAGTGACTTGACCAAAGTCACCCAGCAGGCAAGGGGCAGAGCTTGAATTAAAACTAGGTCCTCTGACTCTGAGGTCCAGGCTTTTACCACTAGCCATGTGGCATTATTTGTTATTTTTAAGAGGCCCAATGGTTCTGTTTATGATTCTGAGCCCTTTGTCTGCTAAGTCCCAGTGAGTACCATTTTTTTATGGTATTTGTTAAATACTTACTGTGTGCCAGACACTGTACTAAGCTCTGCTGTAGGTATACGCTGAGTTGAGTACCCACCACTGTCCCACAGAGGGCTCACCGCCTTTGCCAGTAATATTTTTGCCACTTTTCTTTATCCTATCAGAACCACCACCACCCCGTAGGCCTTTTCAGGGAAGCCCATCGGTTCCGGCCACTGGAGGCAAGTATTATGGAGGCCCTTTCACTCAGTTATCCCTTCCCTTCTCTTCTTACCTGAGTTACGATAGCTGGTCATTGTAAATGTTTCTAATTCTGCCTCTGTGTTTCAGGGTAAATATTTAGGACTTATCCTGGCCTCCATTGACTTCTCCCTTCTCCCTGGAGTTCCACGTGCCAGTATATCCTAAGTCTTCCTCGTTCTTTGCCACAGGGTTAGGAAAACCGTGTGCCGTATTCAATGGACACTTGATAAACATTGTCCATGGAGTATTGAAAGTGGTAATGCAGCCATCCGATTTTCCATATACAAACAACCATCACGGCAGTTTTCCTATGAGACAATCTTAGAAGGGTCCCTGAATGAAAGCATCAGTCTTCCAGTTCAAGACTGATCTGTCTGCATCACCTTCATTTTACTTCTGCTTTCTAGGTGTCATTGCGCTGTCCTGGTATCCACCTGGTTTGGCTGATGATAATGGGGAACCTTCTGATGACTTGGTGCCTCTCATTTTGGATAAAGCTCATAAATTTCACCTAAAGGTATTTCAGATAAGTAATTCCAACATTTAACAAGACAGTTGTTAGGATTTAAGAAGTGCATGATGTAGTTATTTCTAATGGAATCTTGATATGGAGATCAAATTGACTTAAGTTCTTTCTGGAGGTTATTTATTCATCACAGTGAGAAAATGCCTCATAATTTCAGCCTGAATTCCTCGTATCTTATTTCCAGTTGAGTTTTGTGTATACCCCAACTAGATTGTAAGCTCCTTGGGGTCACAGACTGTATTCATTCGGTTGGGACTTTCCCAAATGCTGAGTATAGAGCACAGCACAGAATAATCCCTCAAACATCACTGATTGTTTGAATGATATATTCCTTACCTTTAGGAGACTTCATATGACTGAACACAATAGAAAGAGGATGAAAATTTAGGTTTGCCAAGAGTCTTTCCCCAAGTGAAAAAATAAAGTTTTAGGATGGTGGCAGACTTTGCTTCATTATTGGTTTTAGCTTTCAGTATATCTGAAGTCAAAAAGGATGCTTGTTGTGGGTAAGAAACGTGTCTACCAATTCTGTTTTATCCCAAGCACTTTGTACAGTGCTCTGCATGTAGTAAGCACTCATTGAAGCAGCATGCCATAGGGGAAAGAGCTCCAGCCTGTGAGTCAGAGAACCTAGGTTCTAATCCCTGCTCTACCAATTGCTTTCTTTGTGACCTTAACTTCTTTGCCTCAGTTTCCCCAACTGTAAAATGGGGATTAAATACCTGTTCTCCCTCTTCGACTGAGAGCCGCATGTGGGACAGGGATTGTGTCCAACCTAATTAACTTGTACCTAGACAGCATTTGACACCTAGTAAGTGCTTAACAGATCCCATATAAAAAAATACAACTGATTTTCAATCACATATGAAATAGCTCTAGTTTGGGCTTTATTCCCTCCAAATAATTCTAATTATGGAAAGCAATTTATCTGAATTGTATAAAAGACAGTCTTCCCCCATTATAGTGTAAGCTCTTTGAAGGCAGGAAAAGTGTATCATTCTTTTGTCATTCTTTCGCAAGTGTTTAATACAGTGGCTTGCACCCAGAGAGTGTTGAATAAATACCATTTCTACCACTTTGGAAACCTCGATGATGCCTGGATTACCAGGTTCTCTCTGCCTGATATCAAGCCATGCCAGTTGATTCCAAAAGTCCCTAGATCCATCAGAATTCCCATCAGTAGTATCCACAAATTACCCAAGTTAGCAGAATCCCCTTCCTCCTACCTGCTACTCTTATCACCTAGGCAGAAAAAGAGGAGCCCGCAGTCACTCATATTTAAGATTACACTCAAATACAAATTCCCATAAAACAGTTTCAAACAGTAGTAGAGCTTATTAAATATAGTGGTTTCAGCCTGCTGTTTGGCTTGGAATTACCTTCCAAGATCTCCTAAGGAGTCTAATCAGCCACTACGGTTCTGCTTGAATCAAATTGTCAGTTAGTGTTTTTATACAGATCTTGGATTTTCCAAGAGCCTTGGGATCATTTTTTATTAATCATTCCCCTTTCAACAACTAAGTTCTTCACTTTAGAGATACTTTTATCCCCCAGTGATTATTTCTTTTGATTTAAAATGTAATTCTAATGTACTTATCCAAGCACCAAGTAGAGTGCTCTGCACACAGTAGGTGCTCAGTAAATACCAGATATTCACTGATGGATTACATCTAGTCCCGGGAAGTTACTTTCTGGTGAATTTTTCCTGGATACGTTCTTTTTCACTGTCACCCTGGTGCATGTATATCTATATAGATATATTGATATAGATATATATCTACATAGATATATCTATATTCTATACATGGCATCCTTACATTCAGTATCAAAAGAATAATTGTATTTTGGGAAATAGCCCGTTCATTTAAATGATTTTAAAACCATTGGTAAAATCTGAAGTGAATTAAAGTTAGGGCATCAGCAGCAGTTCTCTAAACCCTCATGTGGATTTTTATGTTGCTGCTCCTCCATCTGATTAATATTTGTGTGACCATTAATAGTACTTTACAGTTAGCCATGGTTCTTCCAAATGGAATTTCACAATATCTGCCTGACTTTATTTTCTTACAAAGTTTGATTTTATTGAGTTAATATTTGTTTCCACTATTTTTTGGACATAGCTAATAGAGTCAGCGTTAATGGTTTCAGATTTTTGCACATCATAGTATTAAATACTTTGTGTTTTATGTGCTGTTTTTCTGACTAAAAAGTAAAATGTTGAAATGTAGTGCACAGCATCTCCTAGGATTTGGAGTACATCTCCCAACTGTTATATTGTACTCTTTCAAATACTTAGTACAGTGCTCTGCATACAGTTGCATTCAATATCTACGATTAATTGATAGGACAGTGGACTCTTGGTAACAATGTGGATAGTTACTGTATTTAATATAGTTATCAGCCATATCCTCATACTGATTGGCAAGCAAGTAATGTCTTGGCATGCTTTTAAGATAGGGAACTAATGGTTCACATCTGCATCCATTTTAAGTTCTATAAAGCTATATATTTGATTTAAGACCATTAAAACTTTGAAAATACCCCATTTTCTTGAACAGCAATGTCTGCCAACAATGACCTATATTATTTTCTTTCTCTTTCTCACACACACACACACACACACACACACAAATATAATGAAGTTCTGGAAGAGAGAGGTCATGGAAATGGTAGAGTGGATTCAACAAAAAGGAAACCTACACTAGGGTTTTCTATGGGTTTTATGGCTTTAGGAGATGCGATGGTATTTATTGAGCATCCACTGGATGCATGCAATGTGCTGTATTAAGTGCTTGGGAAAATATAACAGAATCACAAGACCCATTCCTGGCTTCTCATTGCTACCACCTCAACCCATGCTTGACTCAAATGTTTATATCAGCAGACCTTCTCCAGGGGCTCCACTTTTCCCCCCATCAGTACACAATTTTCACATGCAGTCTCTGATTTCACCTCAGTGTTCTGCTCCGTCGTGCTTGGAGTGAGAAGGGAAATATGGTTTCTGGCGCTTGTGAGTCCCAAACAAAATGACACATTGCCTGCCCACAACTCGTTTATTCCCAATAGCCAAATCAAGCATTCTCCAGGGTGCCTTTAAGGACCTAGCTGCCACAACAAAGCATACCATGTTTTCTTGGCTGGGAAAACAGCACCAAGCAATTCCAGTAAACATGACACTATAGACACTGGTCTCCCGGGCTGCTGCTGCTGCTGCTCCTGCTTCAGTCAATCATATTTGTTAAGCAATTACTGTGTGCAGAGCACTGTAGTAAGTGGTTAGGTGAGTACAGGACAACAGAGTTGATAGACACATTCCCTGCCCACAACAAGCTCACCTTCTTGGGGGGAGGGGTTCCCCCAGAACCTAACCCTGAAAACATGGGACCACAGAACTTCTTACAAAACATTGCCCATTTCAAAGCCCTTGTTCACTTAGCTGATAGCCTGAAAATATTTCCTTGCCTGCCTTAAATTGTACACACAGCCCAAGTGAAGAGAGGGTATTGGCCGGGAGCAAGTGACTGCCTAGTAGAGAGAAAACAAAAGGGTGCCTGTGTTCTCATTCAGGCATTAAAGAAACTGGTAAAGACTGTGGAGATTACTCAGGTATTTAGAGTTCACCTGGAGCTTCTGCCTTCTTCCACACATATGCCTGTTCATTTTTAAGCCATTCAGAGTTCTCCATCTTCTGAGCAGATCTGTATAATTTGTGTTTCAAATGAGCAAAAGGGTTTAGTAACTTTATGAAATTTGGAATAGAATGAGAAAGTGTAGTTTTAAGGAAAAAGATTAAAATTCCTAGTTATAGCTTAAAATGTGATAGTTTTACCTTAAGAATAACTTTTTTTGGCCTATTGAATTTTAAAATGAAATAGAGAGTACGTGTGAGAAATCTAACAATCCTGGCAATTTAGTGCCAAACTATATTTGACCCATTTCTGACTGACCATAGGAGAAAGGAACCTTTCTTTGTGTAGTATTACCATATTTCATATCGCAGTGTGTGGTTGAATATGTCATTTTCTTTAAATGCTGTATGACTTAAAAAAATGCCTTCCCTATAAACCAGGAGCATTGATGAATGTAAAATACTCTTCACTTTAATTGGGTAATTGAAAACAAAGGAGTTTCACATCAGAATGGGTGAAGTTTATAGCAGAAATATTTTTGTAGAGCCTGAAGCCTAACATTCAAAGGAGAAGTGATACGGTATATTAGATTTAGTCCTTAAGTGCTTTTATTATTGCTGTTGATGAGTTTATGCAATTTGAAATAAAGTGAGAGTTCTTGCTTTCTCCATTTTTGCCTATAATTTCTTGCAGCCATTTTCCACCACAGGGTTATCATGTAGAGCATCTGGTCCATATTGCTAGATCAAAATAGGGGAATAAAAAGCTTTCCTTTGCTCTTCTGTTTTTATTGGCATATAAATAGCTCATCTTTGTGTAGTTAAATGGTCTATAATCCTCTCTTAACAACCCTACAATCACAAATATTACTACAATAGTTGGGGTGGGGAAGACAGCCTTTCAGATTTCACAGTAATAAAGAACAAAAGTTGAATTCTGAAGGCAGAACCTTATCTAGGCTTAAGATGGGCACATTGTAGTGTATCAGGGAATTGTTCAATAGGAAATAAAATTAACTGAATGAGGAAGGTAAAAATCAATCAGTAGTATTTATTGAGCCCTTAAGTTGTGCAGAGCACTGTACTAAGCGCTTGGGAAAATACAGTACAACAGAGTTGGTAGACCTGATCCCTGTCCACCCCAATCAATCAATAGTACTCATTGCCCAGTGCTTGGCACATAAAAAGTGCTTAATAAATAGAACGAATGACTCAATTTCTGGCGGAGAGTATTGAAGCAAATCATTAGGAACTTCCACTTAAACTGGCAGGAACTGGGCAGCGCTCAGAGCTTTTTGAGAAGCAGAGTGGTGTGTTCAGAATAACCTTCTAGAAAGTTGGAGGCAGAAGAGCACTCACCAAACTACAGAGAGGACAGGTGGAGGTAGGGAGATACAGTAGTTTAGGCAGAAAGTAATGAGAGCTTGAACCAGGAGGGTGCCCTCAAGGGTACAGAGGAAAAAGCGGATCTGGGAACTATCATGGTGGAACAACTGGCAATTAATCAATGGTATGTGTGTGCATAGCTCTGTACTAATTGCCCAGGAGAAAAACAATAAAGTTGCCAGATCTGTTTCCTGCCCATAAGGAGCTCACAGTCAGAAGTTTGTGACAGATTGAACTATTGTGGGCAGGGAATATGTCTGCTTATTGTTGTAATGTACTCTTCCAAGCACTTAGTTCAGTGTTTTGCACACAGTAAGTGCTCAGTATGATAGAATGAACTGAATGTGAGAAATCAGTGACAACACATTTCATAGAGTTCACTCAATATTTATCCTTTTGTCCCCTATCATCCCATGATTTCTATTCCTTTTCCATGTTTCAGGTTGCCTTCCACATTGAACCATACAAGAACCAGGATGATCACAGCATGCACAACAACGTCAAGTACATTATAGACAAGTGAGTGATTTCAGCCATGTCGGGGTCTGCCTGCTCCCAAAGAAACCCTGAGCAGAAATTAGCATAATTCTTCCCTCACCCAGAATTTTTAATCAAGTCCCATGTACTGGGTGTCAGGAAAGCTGGGAACTAATTTCAGCTCTGCCACTTTCCTGCTGTATGATTTTAGACAAGTTAATTGCTCTGTGTCTCTGTTTCCTCATCTATAAAATGGGGAAACATTTTACCTGTTCTCTGTCCAAGACTCAGCCCCATGTGGGACTGATTCCATGTCTGACCTGATTGTATTATATAATGATTGTGGTATTTGTTAAGTGCTTACTGCGTGCCAGGCACAGTATTAAGTACTGGTGAGGATACATGCCAGTTGGGTTGGACACAATCCCTGTCTCCCTTGGGGCTAACAGCTTTAATCCTCATTTTACAGATGAAGTAACTGAGGCACAGAGAAGTTAAGTGACTTGCCCAAGGTCATACAGCAGACCCAGGATTTAGCCCAGTGCTTGGCATTTAGTAGGGGCTTAACAAGTACCACTGTTTAAATTATTATAAGAGTGAATGAGATTGTTTGCTGTCCAAAGAGACCTAAAAAATCCAGTTACAATACTAAAATTCTATAAATGCAATCACATGGCAACTGCAACTAAAAATTTACACATTTAAGAGTGCTTGGTAACCAGTCATATCAAACTGATCTGTATAATTGCTTTTATTCTTTCATGTCCAAAACTACTTCTACAGTTTGGTTTTGTTTTTTTTTTAAAAAAAAAAGGAAAGACCTTCCCAGGGTGATAGATTGATTGCTTTAGCACTAACATCCGAGCTATTATTGTGTTTGTCTTGATCCATTCTGAATCGTAGGGTACAAAGAGATTTTGGTGGGAAAGTTTCATATGTAGTTTCCCAAGACACATGCAACATGTGGCCCCAAATAAAAAGTCACCCTCTGCTGAGTGTCCATTATTGTCCTTGACAGAGTTGTCCTTGTTAATCTAGAGGTTGCTACCTCTGCCTCCTTTTGACGGGATAGTTAATTGTACAGCAAGGCACTAGTTAATTGTGTCTTGCTGTTATTTGTTTAGTTCCTTGTGGAACTGAACCTAGAATTTTCCCCTGGGCAAAATTAAAAATGCATTTCTAATGACTACACTCCAAGAGAAAGTGTTGCCTGAAGAGCATCAATAACGTCTTTAAAATTCGCTGGTAATCTTCAATCCTAATCACGAAGGGTTTTTTGAGTCTGTTTGGCAAATGATCTGTGAACATTTCCATCATCTCCGCATATGTCTGTTTCTTAGATATGGAAGCCACCCAGCCTTTTACAGGCAGAAGACCAACTCGGGCAGAACACTCCCTCTGTTCTACATTTATGACTCCTACATCACGGCCCCCGAGATGTGGGCCAACGTCCTCACTGCGGCGGGGCCCCTGACGGTCCGCAACTCTCCCTACGATGGACTGTTCATCGCCCTCCTGGTGGAAGAAAGGCATAAGCACGAAATCCAGCAGGGCGGCTTCGACGGGATCTACACCTACTTCGCCACCAACGGCTTCTCCTATGGTTCATCGCATCACAACTGGGCCAGCCTGAAAGCCTTCTGCGACAGCAACAGCTTAATGTTCATCCCCAGCGTAGGGCCGGGCTACCTGGACACAAGTATTCGCCCGTGGAACAACCACAATACCCGGAACCGGGTCAACGGCAAGTACTACGAGGCGGCCCTGAGCGCGGCCCTCCTGGTGCGGCCTCAAGTCATCTCCATCACCTCATTTAACGAGTGGCACGAGGGGACGCAGATTGAGAAGGCCATCCCCAAGAGGATAGGGCGGCTGGTCTACCAAGACTATCAGCCCCACAAACCAAACGTCTATCTGGAACTCACTCGCAAATGGTCAGAGAAATACACCAAAGAAAAGGAACAGTGGTTGGTGTGAGAGGGAACCGCTGGAGACCCTTGGACCTATTTGGCCCGTGTTGGCTAGCCAAGAATGAAACCAAGTCACATGTCAAGGTAATCGAGTCACCAGATGGGGATACCTTCGGATTTAGGAAGCAATATTACTCTACAATGGAATGGATTTTGACTCTCGCGTAAAAGGGGGAAACAGCAATAATGTCATTGCCAACCCCTTGGAGATTGAATTTGGGAAGTACCTGAGAGAGGTGCCCAAGTTTAGGGCATAATTCTGGGAAAAGTCTGGTTTACTAGACTCTTGCCTAAGATCTATATGTAAAACTCTTCTGAACAAAATGGCCTACTTGGTTTCCAACATGTTTGAAAGTGAAATCCTGCTTTGATCACTCAGCTTTGGTTTCAGAAGACCCACGGCCTTAGTGTCCAAAAGCAATAAGTGGACATTTAGAGAGCACCAGCTTTCTTTTCATGAGTGGAAGCTGCAGAACATCAATTGTTCAAACTGTGGTAGAAATAGCAGGCTTGACATTTTAGAAGAACTGGGAAATCAGTCAGTCAGTGGTATCTGAGTGCAGAGCACTGTACTACGTGTTTGGGAGAGTACAATATAACACATCTGGTAGACATGTATCCTTCCCCCAGGGAGCTTAAAATCTAGAGGGGATTCAGTGTGACTGTAAGCTCCTCAGGGCAGGAAATGCACCTACACTTGCTGTTGTAATGTACTCTCCCAAGTACTTAGTGCAGTGCTCTATACACAGTGACTACTCAATAAATATGATTGATTGATTGTCAACATAAGTTCCGCTGTCTGTAGATGCCAGGCGTCATGCCATGATTCAGCTAACTTTTTACATTTAACTGTGGTACCTTAATAAATTCTCACAGTGCTTTAAGAATGGAAACTTAACAATTAAATCCCAATCAGGGATATGAAATCAGTGCAATACTACATATAAAAAGAGGAAAAAAAATCTATTCTCTCCAGAACCACATTTTCAGAACCAGCTCTTTCTAAATTGGGCAGAACATACAGTTGTTTGACTTTTTGTATGCACCTACAGCACACTGGGTGCTTTTGGCTTTATTAGGTCATTTTCCTTGGGAAAAGAAACTTCATGAGTCCTTTACTCTAGACCGTTCTCTTTAGTTTTTCAAGTTACTTTGTATCACATCCCTGCTCTACTTTAATCAACAATTCAAGGCTATAATGTCCACTGATCTTTTCTGGAATACTTGAAATTTCCCAGAGATTCACTTTCCTTACTGCCCTTTCTTAAGTTGCAAGCTCTCCGTGAAAGAAAAAGGATGAGCATTCTCATTTTTGAAATTTAAATATTATTGTTCATGGACAATGAGGGGGTCCTGGAAAAGCCATCTGCAGCTTTTGGGTTCTTTGCAAGGACAGCGACCACTATTATCCTCAATCAAGTTAGGTTTTATCAATTGACTCCAGTGTTAGCTTTATGGGAGAATTTCAAGGAGTCATTCTTATCAAGAAGGAGATACTCTCCTATGGTGAGAGTAGTAACTCAGAAAAAAAAAAGTCTTACATTCCTTCAAAATGTTCATGTATTCATAAATTTGCTACTTTGCACTTCCATAGCACCTTCAATTGTAGGACTAACAAGCACTAAACCAATGTTCATTAAGTCATAATAGTTTCTCATTAGAGTATTTTGTATGCAAGGTTTTAACTCTCTGATTATTAGACTGGAAAAATTAGGGACCATAGGAATCCAGTCCACTGGGACCTTGAATGTGGGAGCAAGACCAGCAAAGCAGTTGACAGAGTATGGTAAGAAAAGTCCCATGTCAGCCCTTCTTCTTCAGGTGAGGACTGCAGGGTTTAGCCAGTGCCTTCAGGGAATCTGAGCGAGATAGGTTTTCACTGATTGATGTAAACTGGGTTACTGCTCAAATTGCACTTTTTGCAAACTTCTAAATTGAATGCTTATAAATTACCCATGAATGAAACCTTCATACTTAATTTATGGAATGATTGTATAATGTTATCTATTTTTATTTGCTTTTAAATATATATGTATATATATTTATCTGGGAGTCTGTCTTGCCTCCTGTCTCTTCTTTGTTTCTGGGATAGTGGTACTCTCAGCCTGGTCTTTGCCTAAATCTTCAAAGCTCAAAAGGCTACTGTTTAATACTGGGAATAAGTCATGGAGTTCTCCATTTCTCCCTCTCTCCTTCCAACGGTCTCTCCTTGCTTCCCTTCCTTCCTCTATCCATCCTGCTCTCCCTCCCTCCTCTTCACTTCCACAACCTAGTCTGACTCCGACTTCTAGAAGCCCTTCCAGCCCAAAAGTAACTGGCAGTCTTAGCAGCCAAGAATAGAATCTGATGGGGCCACTTCACACCAACTTGATGATTCTCGAAGAGTCACGCTGTTGGCTGCACAGGATAGGTGTAACCCTGATTCCCTGCACCTTTCTCCTCTGCATGGCAGAAGGGAGATATGGTCAGTCCGAAGCACAGGGGACTGTTCATCTGATTCTTTAGAGAAACCAACCTGTACCGTTCACAGGCATGATCTTAGTAGAGCCCAGGGATGAAGGAGGTATTTTTAGAAATAAATAAAATGCTCTTTTGGGTTGTAATTTGACCTAGGATAGGCTAAATCCAGGGCAAATCACTTGCAAGTAGAGTAATAACTGTGGAATTTCTTTAGTGCTTACTTTATGTCAAGCACTGTAATAAGCGCTGAGATAAACACAAGATCATCAGGGACCACATGGGACTCACAGTTTAGTTTAAGTAGAAGGGAGAACAAGTACTGAATCCTCATTTTGCAGATGCGGGAACTGAGTGAAAGAGAAATGACTTGCCCAAGGTCACACAGCAGGCAAGTGGCAGTACTGAGCTTAGAAGTCAGGTCCTCTGATTCCCAAGTCTGTGCTTTTCCCACTAGCCATGCTGCTAGAAGGAAGCAATTGAGAAGCCTCTTTAAAATAACTCAGTAACTGAATAAAGGATCCGTTGAAAGCATATGAAATATTCAAGAAACAGTAAAGAGAACTCAAGAATATTAAATATCGAGTTAGTGTTAAAGGAATAAGGCAGCAGTTACATTGGGCGGAGAAGTAATTGGACTCAAATGCAGGAATGTGCAATTACCACAAACAGAAGAGTGCCTGGAGAGTAATTTATTTGGAAGTCTTGATTTCAACCCTTCCTAATAGAAAATTAGAACCCATAAAGACCCATTGAAGGTATCTCCAAGTAAATAATAGTTTTAGTGAGGGAGAATCCCTTTCATTCAATAATCACAAGGATAAGATGTCTTAGTGTGGGGAAAAAGTGAAGTGACCGGGAAGGGTCAGGCCTTGGAAGGGGGTTAGACAATTCTTTCTTTCAAGTTTAAAAAATTGAAGCATTTTCTTATACATGATGTTAATGAATATATGTTTATATCTGGCATATATATTGAGAGAGAGTAGTTGAGTAAGTAGTGAATATGGCCTGTTGAGTCTCACTGAGTGCATAATCTTTGTATGTTACTTTAGAAATACCTACTGCAAAGTGGAGATCCTCAATCTAGAAGAGATGTTGATGGGAGAACACTAATATTAAGAACGTTATGAAGTGCCCTGACCTTTGTAGGCCCTTGTCCTCCAGAGGAAACCAGTAGGTAGTTGGAATCTTGAAGCCAGCAAAGACCTCTCTCTCCTCGCAGTTTTCAGTGGATCTGCTCTCCAATCATGTTAAATAGTAAAGTTCAGACTGAGTTCCTCAGGGATTAGTAACAGCAGGTGACAGAGGAAGTCAGTTTAACTGAGGTTAGGAGAAGACCTAATCCATTTGGGGTCCACATCCTTTTGATTTCTAACTGAGGCCTGTGAATATATTTTCTGAATGCCAAACTGAAAATTTTGCTTTAATAAACTTTAATGAATGGGTAGGAAAATGTTGATAATTAGATTTGAATGCTGTGAATTATTGTCCACAGTACTTCCACTTTAGCAGACCTTTTTGGCAATATGATCATTATTTGCTTTATAATCAGCATTTTCCACTTTCATTCCAGCTGTAATTATAAATTTATTTTAAGATGTGTTTTAATTTATTGTCAAAATCTGTGGTAGCTATTTATGCCTGGAATTTTACCTCCCATTTGTCTTTAAGTTCTATTTTAAGAATTTAATATATGAGTAGTTGGTTATAATGAATACCTATATCCCATAAACAGAATAAGCACTAAGTTTGCACTTCCAAATGTGTACTTACAAATTTCCATGTTTGAGTTTGATGAATTTCATTATAAATGGAGGTTACATTTTAGCTAATTTCATGTAAATATATGCAAGTTTTCAATCCAGATAACTCACCTATGTACATGGTTTTTATCATTTTTTATCATTGGTTTTTTCCATTTACAAATTAGTCTTTTTAAAGTTTTAGATTTTGCTTTCATTGTTGACGGGGGGGGGGGGGGGGGTGTTCCATTTTTTCTAGTATCATTGTTATTTGCAGTGTGTTGTCTAAGGTTTTTAATGGAGAATGTTTGTGTGGACTTGGCAACTTTTGAATAGTAGCCAATTATAGTACTTAGAATACTGGTTCCTCCTGCAAAGTGTGTGAACACCTGACCATGTTAACTGGGCCCTTGGCCATACCCATGAATTTGCCCATTACCATGCCACAACTTTGTCCAAGGCTGTATGTATCCATGAACATGTCCATCACTGATGTACCCATGACCAACATACTCATGACCATGCCCATGACTTTACTTATGACTACACCCACAACTTTGTTCATGGCTATAACTATGACTGCCCCCAACTATACCCGTGACTTTCTGTGAATGTGCCCAAGACCACATCTGTGATGATTTCCCCAACTGTGCCCACACTGTTCCCACTAACATACTCATACCATGCCAAGGACTGGGTCCATGCCAGTGTTCACACTATGTCCAAGATTGTGCCAGGTTGTAATTCACAGCCGGACTAGACAGCTATGGTTTTTTAATGCACACAATGCAGTTGTCTCACCTGAAGGGGACCTCTGAAAGACACAGCCACAGCTGACTGATCCCTAGGGGAGAACAAAGCAGGGACCATCTTGGCCAGCATTTTTGCACTGGTGGTTATTCATTTTGTCTAGTTACTGATGCACACCCACCCCTCCATCCATCCCAGGTATAAAGCTCAGAACTCCTAGGCTAGAAGCAGAGTCATTATGAATAACCAACTTGGACCAACTACATTTATAGTTGTTTCTCTCCTAATTGTAAGGGTGTTCCCTGACTCCTCCCAGATAAATCCTAGGAATCCAGTAGCTTCAAGTTTTAACAGTGTGAACCAACCAAAATTGAGCATTGACCCCTTATTTGACTGTTCTTTATCAGTGTAAATGTTATTGGCTATGGAATTAAACTATTGGCCTGGCCATTGTGGGTTCAGTTTGGACTAAATTGTCTCAAAGAAAATTACTTAGTGAAAGGCAACAGTGTTGAGGCATTGTACTCTAGCCCGCCTGGGGAAAGATTGCTAGGCACTTTGAAAACACTTCCATGTACGATACTTTCTCTTGTCTCTTTGTAGTCCCTTGTTTTTAACAGTGTGCCTTAGTAGAAACTAGGGCAGCAAGGAATAAGATTTTTTTTCTTTTAAAGCAAAAAAAGCATCAGGTCTGAAAGCAAGGCTTAATTGGTGTAATTTCAGCTTGAGAGTGTTCTAGTTCTAATCAAAAAGCACTGGAGACTTTAGGTGACTACTTAGGTTTTAAATGACTTAAACCTGTGACTAGAAACCCACTTTTAGTTTGCCTCTCTGGGCCTTAGGATGTGTGTTGCTAATTGTTAGATTACCCGATATAACAATGAGGAAATGATTGATTGAAATCCATGTCACCACTCCATGCTTTTTGTAGGAGGTACTAAGTTCTAAGTAGTCTACACATGCATAGTTTTAACATTAGAAAATGTGGATTTTTGCAACTCATTGCTACTGAAATCTGAGTGACCTGGGGTTAACAGAGTAAGAGAATCCTGGGTTCCAAAATGAGTGTTATTTGAAACATAAGTGTGATTCTATGAATGACTCAGTAAATACAACAACAATATGCTGACCATGAAAGCCACAAAAGTAAAGATATTCTCCAAATGTTTTTGATGTGTATTGCCAACAGAATAGGGGATGGTGCATTATTTATGCCTGCCTTTGGCAAATAAAAGCAGTCTTTATGAAATGTTTGACTGTATGAGAATGTTGTTCTCCCTGGGTGTGTTTTCAATGATTGTTTCTGCTACCTACTCTTCAAGGAAAATGTTTACTTTTCTTCCAAGTCTAAAAAGAACACAGAACCAATTTCAAGAAGCCTGTCAAAGTACGAAGATGGCATGTTTGTCTTTTCACTCAAATATCTGAAACTCAGTAATTTAGAAAGTTAATTACTTTCATAATAGATTATTTTGATCACTGATTTAGAGGAGTACTCTACATTCTAAAAAAATTCTAAAGACAAGTAATTAGTGAATGAACAGAAAAGTCTTAACAGAATTCTGTAGTATATCCAGCGAAAGTTTTTTTAGCCTTCCTTCATAGAGGAGATCTCTCCTCCAATATTTAAAATAAATGTTTGCCACGGTATACCACTTTAAGAATGACATTTTAGCAACAATGTTGGAATTCTCAGCCTGAATCCTCATGCACATAGACCCTTTGAAATGAAGAAACTGGAAACATGCCTATCTATATATTTAGATATAGATATACTGGAGATATATCTGTCCATCATGTTTCTAGTACATATACATAGATTTCTCCAGGAGAAAAAGAAAATGAGAGAGAGATTAAATGAAATGAGACAATGAAGTGAAGTCCCTGGATCAAACAATATTAATCACTGTGTCACTCCATAAATCCTCTCATTTACCCAAACTAGGCAGCTGCAGAAGACTCAGCTACATACTGACAACACAGCTGTTCTCAAGAAGTCCCTGTTCTTAAGAAGCTTACAACCTGAAAGGAATTTTTAAGAACATTGAAAAATATGACCTTAGAATAACCAAAAAAAACTTACTGCTGTATTAAATAAGAGCCAGAGGCCCAACCTGGAAAAAAAAAAAAATCTGAATTCAGGTGCCTTGTAGCTGGACCCACAGCTTCCCCATCTCCAATTACTGCTCTCTGCTTTAAGTATGAAGATTTTCAGTGCTCTTTTCCTGTTCTATTCAGAGCAGAGTTAAGATTCAAGGAGATATTAGGAGTAGCTGCTCATGCACAATGGGGTCTCTACTAGTCTAAGGGAAAAGAGAATCCCCTGGCTTTGTGAGTTCTGTGTGTTGCCTGTCCTCTCTAGCTTTAAGTACCTCTTCATGAGTAAATTATTTGTTCCTTTCTGAAAGCATTTTCACAGGGACCATTTCCTCCTGCTGCCCTTTATAAACCCAAGTGTATTTTGTATCTCCAGGTTTCCTTTTTCCTGTGTTCTAGAGTTAATCTCACTTCTGTTCTTACAGTCTATGCATTTTGGTACAGCTCTAGGGACCCTTTGCCCCATTCCTCTAGTCATTTGCTTCATCACAAATTATCTCCATTTCATTTCATAGGCACTACAACATACCAAAATGGACACCCCAATTCCAAGGTAAGTAATAATACTGATAGTGATAGCTGTGGTACTTGCAAAGCATTTACTATATACATTGTACTAAGCCCTAGAATAGATACAAGATAGGTTAAAACACTGCAAAACACAGTCTTTCCCACATGGGATACACAATCTAAGGGGAAGGGAAAATATCCCCCCCTTATTAAATTTCCAGATGAGGAAATTGAGGCAGAGAAGGTAGATGGCTTACCCACAGTCATGCAGCAAACAAGTGGTATTGTCACTTAGAACACAGGGCCCCTAACTCACCCTCTTTCCACTAAGCCATGCCACTATACCTAACTGCCTTCTAGTTTGTGATCAGACTAGAACTCACCTTTTATTACTTTGCCCTTGCTTCAGCCTTTTAAGTAGTAGCAGTTAGCCCACCCTCCCCAGTTCCTGCCACAGCTGCCTCTTATCTCCTACCTTCCCCTCCCACACAGGAAACACCTGCTCTCTACCATGCCACTACTTCTTCCCCACCTCCCTTCCTTCTTCATGTTAAAGGGAACAGAAGAGTTTAAACAGGGTGGAGAATGAGGAAAAAGAATTGTTTCATAAAATCCCTAATGGTAGGGTAGAATGAAAAAAAGATAGTTCAATACAATCCTCTAAAGGAGAATGTCCTTTCTTTATGGTATTTATTAAGCACCTATGTGCCAGGCACTGTACTAAGCACTAGAGTAAATACAAGCTAATCAAATTGAACACAGCTCATGTTCCACATGGAGCAAAACAGAATTAACTGAGGCAGAGAGAAGTTTAGTGACTTTTCATACAGCAGACAAGCAACAGAGCCAAGATTTAAACTCAGGTCCTTATGACTCCACTAGGCCATACTGCTTCTTTGCTACCACAGGAAGTATTTCAGGCCAAAACAATCAGCAGGCTCAAGAGGGGTTTTTCTGAATTTATGAATAAGAAGCCCTGAGTGGCTCTCTAGAGGAGCATTGGGTATGAACAGAGAAATGATAAGCAATCTAGAGAATATTTCCTTAATAATAATAATAATGTTGGTATTTGTTAAGCACTTACTATGTGCAGAGCACTGTTCTAAGCACTGGGGTAGACACAGAGGAATCAGGTTGTCCCACGTGGGGCTCACAGTCTTAATCCCCATTTTACAGATGAGGTAACTGAGGCACAGAGAAGTTAAGTGACTTGCCCACAGTCACACAACTGACAAGTGGCAGAGCTGGGATTCGAACTCATGACCCCTGACTCCAAAGCCCATGCTCTTTCCACTGAGCCACGCTGCTTAATGATAGTTGTAAAGAGAAATCTAGTCACTCCCACCATGACCCTGTTGAAGACAATACTGGTCTGGATAGAGCAGTGATCTAATGACTGTGCTATTTGTTAATCATAATTAAGACATTTGTTAATCACGTACTATTTGTCAAACACTGTACTAAGCACTGGGGTAGATACAAGATAACCGAGGCAGATACAGTTTCTGTTCCACACGAGGCTCACAGTCTCACTCATAATGACCTGTTCATGGTTTTATGTTCTAACTTGGGGGTGAGGAAGGTGGTTTTTACATTCTCATTTTCTCAAGAATTTTCCTTTTGGAATCACCATCCCAGAGCAAGTCCGTAAGGACAAGCTCACAAAAGCAATTTTAAATTTATTAAGAAAAAAAACACCTCTGAAAGTCACACCTTTTGAAACTTTCTGAATCCTGCCATGTCCATTACTGCAGCTCTGTGTTGTCAAGAATCCCGAGATCTATAGTCAGTGAACCAGGCATTGGGAGTCGATCCACCTAATGTCAGCTCTGTCACGGGCCTGCTGTGTGACCCTGGGCAAGTCACTTACCTGTCTGGGTCTCAGTTTCCTCTTCTATAAAATGGGGCTAAGATCCCTGCTCAATCTCTCTCTCTGCCTTTTAGATTGTGAGCTCTATCCGGAACTGGGACTTTGATCTGCTTGTCTCTATCTACCCCAGTGATTGGCACAGTGTTTTGGTACATTGTAATAATGACAGTAGCAACTGCTTTAATTATTGAAACCTGAATTAACTTATTTTATCATCTGTCCATATGCTGGGAATTGGGCCGGAGGGAACAAATTGTAGCCTAGATGGTTTTTCAGGCTGATTTGCAACATGGATTTTAGTAGATTTTTGTAGGGGAGCTTGCTAAATTTTGCCTAAATCTTTGACATGGCAGCTACCCATTTGCCATTTATTGTAATTTTTCCCCTGAGGCCTCAATGACCCTGATATTGATTTTAAATCAAAATGACTGGAAAGAAAATGAAATAGGGAGTCAGTCTTCCAAAACCACAGTCACACTGAGGCTCTATCAGAAAATTCAGTCTATCCGGACTACAGACTTCAGTTCATTGAGCCTAGTTTATTTTTTTCTGTAACAAAACTGTAAATAACATTTCTCATCCAGTGTCAGGTAATTAGGGTATTTCTCAAATATTTCTTCTTCATTTGCTCAAGCAGATCTATAGTTTAAGAAAATCTTTTGATGCGGAGTCTTCCCAAGAAGCAAAAAAAAAAATAAAAATAACTAGTAAGATGTCAGGTACCAAAATGGAAAAGCAGTGAGTCACACAGCTTCTCATGTCAGTTCCCCTGATGATGATTATCAAAAATTGCAGGTCTTTGAAGGGAGACGGTGTCTTTGGTCTAATCATCCTCCCTACTTGCACAAGACCCCAATGATTGCCTTTGGTTTGCAGTTGTTGCTGAACTTGAGTTTCCAAGGTCACCCTCTCTGATGAAGCCTGTATGCCACTCTCCTCTTCCTGTCGTGAGCAGAAGGACGCTGGCTAGGAGATCCCCTGGTACACCCGAACCCCTCAAGCCACTCACTGTCCCTCTGTTCAGGACCACCCTGGTTAGAACCAGTAAGTCCAGCCAAGGAGGAAGGCAAAAAGGATGTAGGTTTGGTGATAGGAGGGGAGGTTGGTGCACTTGATAAACAGTATCATCATTATTATTACTAATGAAGCACTGTGGTCTAGTGAAAAGTGCACAGGCCTGAGAGTCAGAGGACCTGGTTTCTAATCCCAGTTCTGCTACTTGTCTGCTGTGTGACCTCCAGTAAGTAACTTACCTTCTCTGTGCCTCAGTTTCCTCATTAGTTAAGATGGGTCCCAATACCTGATTCCCTCCTACTTGAGCCACATGTGAGACAGATACTGAGCCCAACCAGATTAACTTGCATCTCCCCCACCACTAAGTATAGTGTTTTGCACCCAGAAAGTGCTTAACATGTATTATTATTATTATTCCCTGGAAAATGGCTGCTTAGGTCAGAGGTGAAAGTACACTCAGAGTTGAAAGTACACCACCCACCCCATTCCTCTCCCAAAGATGCAGAACAGGGATGTGTAGTAGGTCTAGTTTTATTCAGCATATCGGATGCAGCCAGAAAGACCTAAAGAGAGATCCGGAAACTGGTATTAGAATGCATGTCTTGCCTGCTGGTAACTTTTCCAACACAACAAGCTTAGATCATTATCTAAAACCCTCAAATTCATCATACTACAGCTGCTCCGTGCTGATGATTGTGTTCTGAATGACCACCCACAAGAAAATGCACAGATAATGATATCTAGATTGAGTTTATTATTATTTTTTAGCAAGAGGAGGGGACCAGTTTTCAGGTTTACAAACATACCCACTGTCAACCTGAGATATTCATTCATTCATTTGATCATATTTACTGAGAGCTTACTGTGTGCAAAGCACTGTATTAAGCACTTGAGAGAGTACATCTGTACCACAAATCCCAAAATGCTGTAAGATCTAAATTTAACAATGAACTTGTACTGAGGGGGTAACAGAAGTTTACTCACTAACTCTCCCAAACACTTAGTACAGTGGTCTGAACTGTAAGCACTCAATAAATATTAATCATTGATTTAAAATGAGTAGGAACAGCTGAGATTTAAATTCAGGGTCTATCAACCAAACTCAATTTTAGGATCCTTTTCTAAAATTCCTCACGTAGTAAAATCCAGGACTCTCCTACCTAGACCAAGATATTTGGTCAAGTTGTTGATTAATCAAAGAGACTAAAATGACTTTTAGGAGGAGACTGACAACCTGGTTGTCCTTTAGAAGAGTGGTGGCCAGGATGCAGTGGCCAGATGACATTAAGCCTCAAACCAAAGTGAAGGTCACAATGTTTCATGCAACTGTGAGATCTGGGCTTCCCACAACACTCCATCTGACTTGTAGAGTATTTCCCAAGGCATCACATGTGAGCTGCCACATTAGAAAGTAGATCGGTGCCCTCAAATTATGGCATTAAGGAATAGTTGTATTGGAAAACTTGAAGTTTTAAAAAATCCTACCTTGGAAGTATTTGTATTGTTCCATAGGTCACTATGTAATTATACCATCAGGTGCTCTGTATTCCTTATCTCTGCACATCTGATGATCTCTCCAAACCATAGAAATAAGTCAGGATAGTGGGAAATGTAAAAAGAGTACATTATTCCCATGGAAATTAAAAGGTAATTATTTCACATGAACCTGAAGAGCTAAGATCATCATTGAGTTACAACAACACTTCTCCCTGTCAGTGGCAGCTAAATTCCCTCGTGGCTGACATGATATTGTATTTTCTTTATATTTGGGCTCGACACCAAATTAACCAACCAAGTAATAGGAAAAATGTATTGCATCACATGTGCCTCTCCTAGAGCAGCTGTCTCTACAATTTGTAAATGAGAATGTTCTATTTCCATGAACAAATAAGACTCTTACCTTGATAATGTGAATTTCTTCATTCTGGGAAAGTCTGTGAGCCTATGTTACTGCTGATTGGTTGTTGATAGAGAGAAAATGCTAGAATGTAGCTCTCAAACATGGTTTCCCTGGCAGTTGTCTTCCAGTTTTTTTCTGGCCCTTCTGATTTGACCCCTTGAAGAACCTAGGAGAATTCTCCAGACCTGCTAGGGACCGACCCATAATGGTAGTACTAATTGTAGTATTTGCTAAATGCTCACTATGTGACAAGCACTGTACTTACACCAGGATAGACACAGACCAATCAGGTCAGGCACAGTCCCTGTCCCAAATGGGGCTTGCAGTCTAAGTAGGAGGGAAAAGGGGTATTGAATGCCTGTGAGGGAACTGCAGCAAAGAGAAATTAAGTGACTTGTTCAAAGTCACACAGCAGAGTTGGGATTATAAATCAATCAGTTGTATTTATTGAGCAGAACATTGCACTAGGTACTTGGGAGAGTACAATATAACAATATAACAGAGTTGGTAGACATGTTCCCTGCCCACAACAAGCTTACAGTCTAGAGGATTAGAACCCAGGCCCGGTAACTCCCAGCCCCATTCTCTGTCCACGAGGCCACCAGTAACGACTGGTAAGTGGCAATCCCTTCACCACCTCTGTTCTAGTGTGTGTGTAACAACAAAATGATGGGGTCCAGGAATCTTTACTGTCTCAGTCTTCTATTTGTTATGTTCCATCAGACAGAGTAGAAACTGAGTCCCAGAGTGGATAAATAATTCATCCAAGTTCACATAACAGGCCAGTGACAGAATTGGGACCAGAACCCACCTCCCTCAACTCCCAGTTCCTTGTTCTTTCCCCTAAGCCACACACATTTTCTTCCCTCTCCATCAATGCTTGTCAAAATAGTGCGTTTTAAAATTTTTCGTACAATATTCATATGGAGAGAGCTGTATGTTTTTCTGGCTTGGTGAGCTGAGTTCAGTCCTTTCCATCCGGAACGGTTCTAGCACTAACTGCTGATGACTCAACCTAAGGAAAGTTTATTTTAGCTTCAATTATGGAGAAAGCTACCCGCTAACCACGAGGTTTTCCAAAGGCAAATGTCATGCCCACACACCCCATATGTCAACCAATTCCCAGGTTAATTAAGGGCAGTCTGGTCAGCCCACCCAAAATGAGAGTAAGAGCTACTATCATGAATGGACATTAAACCAAGAGAGGTGAAATCTAAGTTAATATTGTTCTACCTCCCTCATGTTGGAAGCTCCCCAGGATGTCATCTGTGAACTATATATTAAGACAGAGGAAACAGGGAATCAGACCTCAGGCAATAGCCTCAGCCAGTCAGAAAAAGCCGACTGTATTTTATTTTCCTGGTGCCTATATCAAACTACCCATTAAACACACTGTTACTGCTGGCAATGCTGCCAGCAGTATAACACATGGATATCAGTGAGAAGACCCATCAACAATTGCAGTTTCCATGTGGGAATCGGAAGGTATTGAAACTGATCACGACTTTCAACCCTAAACCAAGTGTTACATCATCCATGAAGCCCAAGGAAAGGGGGAGTTTAGTAAGAGTGAAAAACTATTGCAAATATTCCTGAACATGCCAATATATTAAAGTTCAAAAATTAAAAAAGAAACTGTTCGTTATAGGGAAGTCTGATTTCTCGCCTGAGGGAAAAAGCAGATTGCAGTTTGCAGTATTCCCAAGGCAAAGGCAGCAGCGGGATTTGAAATTGAAACCGAATGAATAGCCTACGGTGTCAAAAACACATTGCCCCAAAAGGATCACAATTTATCTGAAGTTGGGAACCCACAGATCAGAACTGGAAGGGGGCTTTAAATTACTGAACTGCCAGAACTTCTAAATCCTATCCTACTTGCCAATTAATGGCATTTTTTGAGTGTTTACTGTGTGCAGAGCACTGAAGTAAGTAGTTGGGTGAGCAAAATTGAGTTGGGAGAGTTGATCCCTGCCCTCAAGGAGCTCATCAGTGGTTTGAGGATGCTGACAGGGGCAGAGAGTCTGAAAGAGATGATAGCCCATCTGGGATGTCTTTAGGAATCACTGGTGCCATTGCATTCTAAAGTTGGATCCGGTAAAGACTCTTCTGCTTGGGAGAGCAAGGAAGTCACCTTCAGGTCCTGGTTAATGCCTAACTCAGATCACCCTGGTTTATGCATTTGGTTCATCCTCTTGGCAGTTTCAACTTAGATGCAGTGAATATCCTGTTCAGTTTATACCTGTGGAGGAGGAGCTGAGATGTGTTACCTGGAATCAGCAGGTCTTTGAAGAGATAACGGCTCAATTATTTTTCTAAGGCTGAGAGATTGGTTGTAGCAAAGTTCAGGTTCCTATTGGAGGCAGAACTGAGGTCAAGGGACAGGAGGGAAAGAAAGAAATGTACTCTTGTAGCACCTGCTGTCTGGGAACTGTGTTTCCCAGAATCCTCTGGAAATATGATCCAGTCAAACTTTTACTATGTGCAAGGCATTTTAGTAAGCACTGGGGTGGATACAATATTATCTGATTAATTATCATGTCCTATTTGGAGCTCAGTCTTAATTCCCATTTTACAGATGAGGTAACTGAGGCAAAGAAAAGTTGAGTGACTTCTCTGTTAACCTGGACAGTTGTTTTGCTTTATTTTTTTTAATTCAAGGGGAAGGAATTCTGGCTTCATTTTTTCCAGTGTTTTGGGACACGCTTTGTTATCCTTCCTGGATGTTCTGTTTTAGGAGTTGATGTGAGTCCACACATTCAGAACACAGTCTTGCGTGTAAGGAAATTTGCTTGAAAATGTAAAGAGGTGAGTGTGTATTGAAACTGTTTGGCTATGGGAGATGGGCATTTGGTTCTGGTTAACTTTCCCCTTTTTCTCTATCTTTGACTATGTTCAAGGCATTTGAGAAATGAAAAGAGATGGCATGAATATTTCTTGGTTCTTCCACCTGATGAATAGTAAAGAATTTAGAATCTAAAATGGCTCATGATGCCTGTTAGGTTCTTAAGATCTGGTAAAAATTATTCCTATTCAACAGATCAAGAGAAGAAATAATTTGTTAATTGAAAAGGCATCCAACAACTAGCCTGGTCAAACATATAATGCCTGGGAGTAAGAGGACCTGGGTTCTAATCCTAGCTCTTCTACTTGTCTGCTGTGTTTCCTTGGGAAAGTCACTTAACTTCTCTGTTCCTCAGTTGCTTCATCAGTACAAAGGGGATTAAGGCTGTGACCCCCATGTGGGACATGGACTGTGTCCAACCTGATCATCTTGTAACTACCCCAGTCCTTAGTACAGTACCTGGCACATAGTAAGGACTTAACGAATACCATTTTTAAAAATCAGCAGAGTTGATTGAACATCCATTGCATGCAGTGCACTCTACTAAGCCTTTAAGGAACATATACAGGTTTAAGATGAGATTCCTGCCCCTGAAAAGTTTACCCTCAAACAGGGAAGGCACGCAGACACCAATCAATGGGTATTCAATTGGTAAAAGTATGTGAAAATATATATGAATAATAATAATACCACTTGGATAAATAAATGGCAAATGACAGGAATGGCTCATGATATTTCTGATGGGCCATGTTTCTTACTCATCTGCCCTGTTTTCCCATTCTCTTTCGTAATCCTGAAAGACATTCCCTGATTTATCCTCCCAACCCTGCCCCCTAATAACATGGTAATTTTTCTTACCACTCCTTGACTCTGACCTTGCTATTGCTATGTTTCAAATCATACTATTGGGTGATAATTGTTAAGTTCTTACTATGTTCCAAACACTGTGATCTTTCCACTAGGTCATGCTGCCTTCCTGGCTGCTGCCCAAGTGTTCTCAAAGTACTGGGTGGGCCAATTTCCTGGGACTGACTTGAGATGGTAAGTGAGGTAAGCAACCGACTCAGAACATGATATTAGAGGGGGCAAAGGAGGAAGTGCTGATAGTAGTGGTGGGGGGTAGGAGAAACCCACCCTGAGTCAGAGAGGAGACAGTTTTCACATAGGTGTGGAAGGGGAGCACAGTGGGTCTGGAGCAATGCAGAGGTTGGGAATGTCCTCCAGGAAGCTTTCTGGTATCAGGAGGGCATTGAGCAGACTTCTGCACAATGGCATAATGTCACCTTCCTTGCATATGCATCAGTCAATAATCAATGGCATTTATTGAAGAGAAGCAGAGAAGCAGAATGGCTCAGTGGAAAGATCCCGAGCTTGGGAGTCAGAGGTCAGGGGTTCTAATCCCGGCTCTGCCACTTGCCAGCTGTGTGACTGTGAACATGTCACTTCACTTCTCTGTGCCTCAGTTCCCTCATCTGTTCAATGGGGATTAAAAACTGCGAGCCCCACGGGGGACAACCTGATCACCTTGTATCCTCCCCAGTGCTTAGAACAGTGCTTGGCACATAGTAAGCACTTAACAAATGTCGGAGAAGCAGCGTGGCTCAGTGGAAAGAGCCCGGGCTTGAGAGTCAGAGGTCTTGGGTTCGAATCTTGGGTCTGCCACTTGTCAGCTGTGTGACTGTGGGCAAGTCACTTAACTTCTCTGTGCCTCAGTTACCTCATCTGTAAAATGGGGATTAACCATGAGTCTCACTTGGGACAACCTGATTACCCTGTATCTACCCCAGCGCTTAGAACAGTGCTCTGCACATAGTAAGCACTTAACAAGTACCAACATTATTATTATTGTATTATTATTTATTGAGCACTTACTATGGGCAGAGCACTGTACTAAGCAATTGGCACCATACAACAGAATTAGCAGACACATTCCCTGCCCATTACAAGCCTACAGTCTAGAGGGAGTTTACAGGGATGGATTAGGAGGGGTGACAAATTTCACTCTGCCTTGGGAGGATGATAAGCAACTTGAGGGCAAGGATCATGTCTACTAATGCTATTGTTACTCTCCCAAGGAGTCAGTGGCTAGAGCACGGGCCTAGGAGTCAGAAGGTCAGGGGTTCTAATCCCAGCTCCACCACTTGTCTGCTGTGTGAGCTTGGGCAATACACTTCATTTCTCTGTGCCTCAGTTACCTCATCTGTAAAATGGGAATTGAGACTGTGAACCTCATGTGGGACAGAATTGCACAGGGTGTATGCAATTGTATTTACTTGTATCCACGCCAGCACTTAGTACAGTGCCTGGTACATAGTAAGTGCTTAACAAATGCCATCATTATTTTATTATTATAGACTATAAATTCTTTGAAGACAGGGATTGTGTCGATTAACTCTACTGTACTCTTCCTAAGGCTTTGTACACATTAGGCACTCAATAAATACAATTGATTTACTAAAATATTGGCATTCATCCCAGTTCAGTTAGGTCAGATGAAGGTTTTCAAGGTCAACCCAAGCAGTTTTATGAACAAATACATAATTCCAGAATTTGGGATCATTCAGCTAACCTAGTCAACCTAATTTACACTAAGCTTCCACTCTTGGCAGGATGCTGATGCTGTGAGATTCTGTGGGCTTTGTCATTTCCCTTTCTTTTGTTTCATCCTTTAGGTTAGTTCACTTGGTCATGTTTATCTGCTTTTGGGTTCTAAAGGATCATTCTGACTCTGACTATCCATCTTCTTCAGAGGAATCCCAAGGCATCTTTAATCAGAGAGACTGACCAAGATCGATAAGAGAATTTCATTGGACACAGCAGTCCATCAAGTCATTTCCAAAGCCGAACTCTGATGACCCACTGCCCAGAAAGCACATTTCTCAACCGATGGTTTAATCATGCTTTCCCACTCAACAGTATGGACTCAAGTCACTGGATTGAGAATCACGGGTAAAAATAAGTTACTTATCCAGATGAGCTGAAGCAATAGTGATTATATTGGGAAATACAGCAAAACATAGTGGCAAATTAGGGCTTCATTTAAAATACACTGAGTACTCTGTGGAACTATAAATACAAATAGACAGATAAAAGTAGCATTCTAAAAAGTACCTACCAACCAAGGCTGAGAAAAAGGGGGTTCAGGTGCTCTGGGTTAACAGGGATAATCCCACATTTTATAACTTTCCCAAGAAACTATAGAAAATGTTCTAATGTCCTGAAATTAGGACTGAACAGTCTCAATTGGCCAGCCTATCAATCAATCATATTTATTGAGCACTTATTATGCAGAGCACTATTCAAAACAATTGGGAGAGTACAATATAAAAGAGTTGGTAGTCATATTCCCAGCCCACAACAAGTTTACATTCTAAAATCTACAATCAAATGATCAATCAATTTTATTTATTTATTTTGCAGAGCACTGAACTAAGGATTTGGCACAGTACAACAGAAGCATAAAACCTGGACTGTCTTTTATTATGTTTTTTTTACATTGGGCATTAGCCAGTGGGTTTCTTTACAATGTTATTTTGCTCTGAGTATTAAATTAATGGATTCATCCATATCATCCATTCAAAGTCTGCCTTCCTTTTTGAGAAACGGCATAAACTGTGCCTATAAATACTTTTCCAGAGATCACCCTGAGCTCATACCCATTTCAAACCAGATAATAAGGTGATGTTAATCTTTTGATTTCTTTTTCTCTCCAGGAGATTATATCCAATTTTAAATCAGGCACAAACAAAAATCTTGCAAGAAACATAATTAGAAGTGAAATTGCTCCTGAGCACCTTGGTCCCTGAAAGAACCTTTCCACCCTTAGCAATAGGCTGGGACATATCTAGTCTAATGATCAGCTGTCATCAAGTAATTGAATACCCCAGAGACTGAACTGCCAGAGTGTATGGATTTTCATTCCCCTTATTTTTTTTTCTCACCATAAATAGAAGGATAAAATGGACCTACATGACATGAAATTGCTGTTTGGGATGAGATGCAGCTCATTCTTTCAGTGGCCATCAACCAGATTGATACGTTGTGTGCCTTAGTATTTCAGCCGCATCGTTAGAGTAATCATATTGGCGGTTTGTGCCAATGAACTGTACCTTCTAGGTCTGTATTTTTAAATTGTGATTCTCCAAAAATATAGGCACGCATCAGAATTGGCATATGGGTATGACTGGGAGGACACAAAGCAATCTGCACCCCTCAAACACATAGAGAAGCAGCGTGGCTCAGTGGAAAGAGCACGGGCTTTGGAGTCAGAGTTCATGGGTTCGAATCCCGGCTTGGCCACTTGTCTGCTGTGTGACTTTGGGCAAGTCACTTAACTTCACTGTGCCTCAGTTCCCTCATCTGTAAAATGGGGATTAAGACTGTGAGCCCCACGTGGGACAACCTGATTCCCCTGTGTCTACCCCAGCGCTTAGAACAGTGCTCTGCACATAGTAAGCGCTTAACAAATACCAACATTATTATACACAATCCCCCACCAAGTTTTGAAGAGTAAAGTAGAAATTCCATGTGGACAGGGGCCCCCCTCGCTTCTTTGTGTTGAACTTCCCCAAGTATATTGTACAGCGCATTGCTCCCAGTGGGTGCTCAATAATCACTCTTTCTATTACTAACAGGCACAAACTACCAAAATAATATCACTGAAGAAAACACTCTCATTAGTCTTTCTAGCTTAAACCATGTTGGTAAGTGGATGGATATCTTCCAAGTCTTGAGAGCTGCAAGAACCAGACATATGGAAATGAAGGAATGGGGAAAAAAAACATAAAAATTCTATAAAAGTCTGTTTTTTCCATTTGACCTGGAACACACCGTGGAATTCCTTGCCCTTGAAAAAATGTGATGAAATCTCAATTCCTCACAGGTCTCCCCATTCGTAATGGTATTGACTTTGTTTACCTTGTATGAAGCACTGTATCTTTCCAGTACCATCGTGAAGAATCCATATGCCCTCTCCTCCCCACAGTGACTGGGTGACAAGAGAAAAGGTGGAATTCCTTCATTGGAAAGGTGGTCCTCTGACACTTTGTTTCTGGGGAGCTCTTCTTGTTAACTACACAAGAGAGGATGAGGATCAGAGAATGCCCCCCATGAAGGCTGTACTTCAATTAGGAAAGGAAACTGGAGCCTCAATAGTCCAATTCTCCTTTAAGTAAGGAGTTTCTAAGCCATTACCTTGTTTCCACATTAGCCAGCCTATGAATTTGAAACTTCTTCAAAAGCACAGCAGACTACAAGTTTTTCTTCTGAGCCATGAGAAAGATTTCTTTAGATGGTCCATTAGCCTTGCCAGCTTGAAAAACAGCCTAGGATGCATTTATTCCCAAGAAGGGAAAAGCCCCATTCCCTGTATTTGCTCACTTAGATAGCAATAGTATCTATTAAGCACTTACTATGTGCCAAGCACTGGGAAGAAGACAAGATAAGCAGTTCACTATTCCCATCTCACACTGAGTTTGAGAATTTCAGGCACAGTTTGAGGTCTAAAAAATAGAGCAGGCATCCTATCCCCATTTTACAGAAAATAAAACTGAGGCCCAGACCAGTTAAGTGACTGGCCTAAATTCACATAGAAAGGTCATTGGTAGAGCTGGGACTAGAACTCAGACCCCACTATTTCCACTAGATCAAGCTGCCTCCTAGGGATTTTATTTTTTTGCATTTTCTGTGTATGGTTAACGAAGGAGTCATATTGAGAGTTTAAAGTCGGGTTTCTCCTGCCAAAGGGAGTAGAGAAGCTACATAGCATTCCAATGGATTTACCATCTCAATAGCACTTTTAGACTGCCTTTCTAGACAAGAATTCTAGAATGCCAATTTGGAAAGCTCATCCTGTGCATAATAGCTATCGAGGATTCTTTAGGTAATTGAAAAGCCTGCCATTTCCCAAAGGACTATATGCAGACCAGATTGATATTACTTTTTTTCTGCATTTCAAATTGTAGCAATTAATTGATTATGTTCATTGAGTGAAATCTATGTGCAGAATACTGTACTCAATACTTGAGAAAGAGCGGTAGAAAGAATCTTGCAATCTTAGCAATCTGGCTTGATCTTAAAATCAGAGTGATGGGGTGAGTGAAGGAGGAATATGTTGGGTCAAAGACCAAAAGGAAGAAATAGGAAAGAATTATTGCCACTGTATTGTCTATTTTCCAAAGCTGCAATCCTTTTTTCTCATGATAATTATTAATCAATCAATTGTATTTTTCAATCAGTGGTATTTATTGAGTGCCTACTGTTTTCAGAGCACTGTACAAAGCACTTTAGAGAGTACAACAGAATCAGTAAACATCAATCCATCAATCAGTGGCATTTATTGAGCACTTACCATGTGAAGAGCATTGTACTAAGTGCTTCAGAGAGTACAAATAGAGTTGGTAGACACAGTCCCTGCTCACAGTGAGCAGCCTGGCCTAGTGGATAAAGCATGGGCCTGGGAGCCAGAATGACCTGGGTGCTAAACCCAGCTCTGCCCCTTGTCTGCTGTGTGACCTTGGGCAAGTCAATTCACTTCTCTGTGCCTCAGTTAATGGAGATTAAGACTGTGAGCCCTACATGGGACATGGACAGTGTCCAACCTGATTAGCCTGTATCTACTCCAGCACTTAGTAAAGTGCTTAGCACATAGTAAGTACTTAAATTATATTGACCATAAAAAATGAATTTACAATCTAGAGGGGGAGGCATTAATATTAATATATGAATTGTGGACATGAACAGTGCTTGGCACATAGTAAGTGCTTAACAAATACCATCATTATTATTAAATAAGCACCATGGGGCTGAGGGTAGGATGAATATCAAGTGCCCTAGGGGTACAGATCCAAGTGCATGGACAGCATAGAAGGAAGAGATGCATGTTCCATGCACTGTGCTAAGTGTCTGGGAAGCTGCAGACAATGGACTCTGTCATCATTCAGGACTGGAAGCTGGAAATGTGGTCACTCCAGACCAGGGGCTGGAAGCTGTGGTCCCTCAGGACCAAGGCCTGGAGAATAAGGTCATTCAGGACCAGTACTAGTAATTGTGTTTATTAAGCACCTCCTACTTGCAGAGCACTGTAAACCCTGGGAGAGAATATGCAGGTGGGAATTAGACATGGTCCCCGTCCATTAAGGGATTCACAGTCCAGAAGACCGGAGTCCTTTCAGTTGGTTGACTGCCAGCATAAAGAGGATCATTATACTAGATCTTATATGATTTAACACATTTTTATTCAAATATTTTATCTGAAAGTTTTGTTTTAAATGAAGAGGAAATACTTTAAGTGACAAAATCATAGAGATCTCATAGCCGGTATAAAACAGCAATTTTAAAAGTACCCAAAACATTAGCAATGTCCAGAGAGTGTATCTCTTTGGTTGAAGTTCTGCTTGTCTCAGAAAAAAATACCTTTTTATGTTAAAGATATATTCAGGCTCTGAAGAGTCCGTATCGAGCTGAAAAAGATGTATGACACACATAATGCATACTCAGTCTCCATAGGAGAAGGCAAGCACTGTTATAAAGCTATGCATTTTGGCTTTAAACGCAGATGCACGATTTTAGTTTTGACTTAACCAGGAAAGGTCACAAGCCCCAAATGAGACAAGAAAAGATATAGAAGCAGCAAAATGGTGAATTGAAGAGATTTCTATTTTCATTCCCTCTTGTGTTTTCCATTTCCTTGAACAGCTGGAGGCTTCTGAAGAGATATGCAATCCCTTGCCCCTAATCACTACCACAACGCTAGTAGAATGAACCCACCCAGAATTTTAATCTTTTTTTTAAAGGATGGTAATCAACATCTTTTGATTTCTCGGGAATTGAATTTTTGATTTTGTTTTTTTTCTGGCAGATGCTGCAAATAGAATAAGCATTTTTTAGAGTCAGTGAGTCCGAAGTCTAGAAATATCGTATCGCAGGAGGGAATGAATAATACAAGAATTTATGGCATTTAGTAGGTGCTTACGATGTGCTAAGTACTGGGGTTGATATAAGGTTATGAGATTGGACACAGCCTCTGCCCCACACAGGGCTCCCTATCTGATTCCCATTTTTTTATAGATGAGGAAACTGAGGCCAGGAGAGCTTCAGTGACTTGCAGGGGTGGAGCAGTGCCTCAAACCCTCATCTTCTGGCTCCTCATCCCATGTCATTCTCACTAGATCACGCTACTCCTGAAGGAATCTCCCATGATAAATGATGACTGAATCTTGGTCCAGTCATACAGACTTCAGGTCTGAGAACCTGAATATCACTTATTTACTCTTCATCCTCACCCATCTCCCAGTACCATGCTCTTCTTATAGTGTTCTCCACCCTCTTTCCTGATGGTGTTATTCAGTTTTAATGTCAGTATTGCTTATAGCATTCTCACAATCTAACATAATGTTCAAGGTTTACTTTGGCTTGAGCTGAAGTGCTTCTCCTCCCCTCTCCTTTTGATCTACACTAACTTGATAAAGTGATTTAAAGCCCTTTTAAATTTAATATTAGATAATTTAGTATTAGATCTATTTAGCACAGATAATGGCAGAGCTATTAGTAGAAAGTGGCATTTTGCCTATTAGGATGTGGAAGATAATACTTTGGAAATTAAGTATCTCATTTATCTTTGTACACCAAAGAATAAAATTCAAAATCTTTCAGGATTGGAACATATGGACATCGCTGTTGGATCATGTCACTAGCAGTTTTCATCACTGATCATCAATATCTCCTTATGTTCATATCTGTAATTTATTTCATGACTGTCTCCCCCTCTAGACTGTAAGCTCATTGTGGGTAAGGAATGTGTCGGTTATATTGCTATGTTGTACTCTCCCAAGCACTTAGTACAGTGCTCTGCACACAGTAAGCACTGAATAATTGTGATTGTTTTAGACAATATTTTAGATTTTAGGAATTCCACATTTTTCCTATAAGAAACTATTCTTCATTTAATGTTCTTTTGCATGAAACTCTGTGAAAATAAAATTTGTTTCTTTTTTAAACCTGTGAGATGCTGGGGCGGTGTCATCTCCGCTTTGAAGCTTTCTTTTTCATCAGACCTGTGAAATAAGGTCCTTGCCAACCTTTTCAAATGACATGAGCTCTGGAGATCAGAAGGAGCTTAGGTCCAGGCTAACCGGCTCAAAGCGAGATGTTAAATGTGAGAGTTGACATCATTTGAGAAACCTGGTCAGAAATTAATAAGAAATTGAAAACTATGTCAAATAACATTTCAGGCATTGACCTCAGGGCCACTGGTCTGGAAAATTAGCATCTGGAGCTGGGATGATAAGAAGCAGAAGACCCCGTGGAACATTTTGGAAAATAAACTTCAAGTAGGAATATTTTTAAAATGTGCCAGCAGAAGTCCAAGCCTACGCTGGGAAACTGCACCCAAAACACCTTAAGGGAATGGAAGTTATCTTCATTGGTGGGGCTTAGCAATAGTAGTAATAGTAATAGTTGTATTTACTGGGCACCTAATGGATCCATTGCACTGTACTAAGCATTTGGGAAAGTTCCACATGAAAAGGAGGCTTTTTTCCTGGCCACAAAGAGCTAGCACTCTAATAAATATCAATGCTACTGAATTGCTCTTAATGGTTACTCTCTCTTAGAAGCATAAATATTATGTAATAATAATAATAATAAGGATTTACTATGTGCAAAGCACTGTACTAAATTCTAGATTAGATGGAAGACATTCAGGTTGGATACAATTACACTGCTGGAGCAGTGGCTGTAACAGCAACTGACAAGGTCAGTAGATAGCAGTGAAGAGATGGTTTCATCTCTGATCAGGGAAGAATAGGAGAACAAGAAACATGTTAAAAAATGGTCATAATCCCTCAAGCAGCAAAACCATCAATTCAGCAGTGAACAATCTTGTGTCACATGGAGCTTAGTTCATCCCCCACAACACACACCCCACCATCAATAATGTCCTACACCTCCACACAAGACCACTCTCTGTGCATCTCTGCCTTGCCTCCTTGCTATGTCATTTCCCTTCTTCCATTCCCCAATGCAACTGGCATCCAATCAGAACATCCCCTTGGGAAACAAAAACGGGTACAGTAAGAGTTTAAAAATTAACCTGCAGAGCATCTTCTTGAAGGACAAGAAAATCTGTTTCCCTGTAAAGTGGTTTACATCTAATGAGGATGCCAGGAAAGGAGCCTAGGCAGAGAATTATAGCTTCAACACCCTTGACTCAGGCTCCAAAGGGTGGAGACTATTTCAATTCATATAAAATAGAAATGTCTAAATCCTCATCCTCTCCAGCACCTCTGTCATCCCTTTCCAACCTCTGAGTGGCTAAGCGCAGCTTTCTCAGCAAATATGTGTATAAACACCATCCTATACTAAACTCAATGAAGAAGGGCTTATAGCATTTACAGCCTAATCAGTATTGATGGCCCCAGCTAGGTTTTTCATTGACCTTTGAGTGGAGCATCGATTAGCCAGAGTCCTCCTGAAAATCCAGACGACATTTCTAACAAGAGGAGCAATGCAGCAATTCCCTTCAACCTATGGGATTATATCAATTTAAAGAATAGGAATCCTCTTCAAGCCCCCTAAAGCTTGATTGAATTTAGGACCATTCCAGCAGATGTGTTTTGGTGTTGACAAATCTCGCTGTTATGATTTAGCTTTGTTCCAATTATCTTTCATCTGCCACCTGTCCCAGAATACCATTCGTCTAGGACCTCGACTTTCCGATGTTTGTTCTGACTTTAACTTTAGATTCATCATTATTCCGAGCTCTGCCATGTTTAATTCAAAAAGCCAGCATCCTGCTAAATCACTAATTCACCATCTGAACAAAAAGATCTATCTGAAAAGAAGGCAGAAAGTATCAACAAGGAGCAGCCTCTTGACGAATGCGGTAACCAGAAGTGTAAAGTGCAAAAGAAATCATTTCCAAGCCATAAAGACTGCAATTCCTCAGAACAACTCGTCAGATTTTTCTTTTTCAAATGAAGATGGATAATCTGGGTCCCTAAAACTAGGCTGGGTGGTAATTTAGGCTAGAAAGCAGAGAAGATTTCTTCATATTTGTCCTTCAGGCCTAAGTGGATAAAACCCCAGGAGATACATTTATTAGCAATTCATTAGCAATCTGCCTTTTTCTCTGCATTTAGGTTCATTGTTACAGCTACCCTAACGATCTCTGTTTAGAATTCAGATTTTACCAGCAGTCTTCACCATCCCTATGCTTTTACTGCTAAACCCCAGCATCTGTGTCTTCTCCTGAAAAGATTCTACCTTGGAGCTGGGTACAGAGAGTTCTCTTCAGAGATAAAGTGGTCGGAGTACTTTTTGTAGGCAAGGAGACTTGTAGAAATGTCAGCCAGGATTACTGCTTCCACAAATATTTTCCTCAGTGGTAGAGGCAGAGTTAATGTGCTATTTTCAGTTAGATCATTCTGCAGAGTTCTTCCCTGTGAGTGATTTTCCACCTGTTTTGGGTGTTTTTTTTAATGGTATCTGCTAAGTACTACTCTGTGCCAGGCACTGTAACTGAGCACAGGGTAGATACAAGCAAATCAGGTTGGAAGCAGTCCAGGTCACACATAAGGCATACAGTCTTAACTCCCAACTTACAAATGAGGTAATTAAGGCACAGATAAGTTAAGTGATTTGCCCAAGGTCACACAGCTGAAGAGTGGAAGATCCAGAATAGAACCCAGGTCCTTCTGACTCCCAGGCCCGTGCTCTACCCACTGGGCTATGATGCTTCTCGAGAAAAGTTGATCGAGTTATACCAATCTATCAATCAGTGATATTAACTGAGTATGTGCTGATTGCAAGGTGCTGTAGTAGGCACTTGGGATGAAGAGAACAGGTATTCAATCTCCATTTCACTGATCAGTAACGTGAGGCACAGGGAAATTAAAGTTAAAGAGGCAGTGCCAAAATTAGAACCCAGGTCTCCTGAGTCCTGTGCTCTTGCCACTGGGTCAGTTTGCTTCCCACTGACCTACCTTTCACAGGATTATCATACTGAAGAAATGGAAGAATTCCAGTGTTCTTTAGGGAAATTATGCCAATAAAATAAGCAATATTATTTTTGACATATGTAGTTTGACTCATAGCAAAGATTAAAAGTTAAAATTAAAGTAATTGCTCTTTGAACATTTTACTCATTGCACTAACACATCATTGATGGAGTCTTCCACTGGGAATGGAGGGGGAGCCTTGGTTGTCCTGAGACTTCGGGGTCGAGAATCTGCATGGAGGAATTGATTCTAGGCATAGTGGTTTGCATGGCATCATTTGCAGTCTCCTATCCCCGCTCTTATGCTTGTGCTGGGAGACAAGTGCCAAAAGGGGGTAGGTGGGCAGGGGTATAGCACATCACGAAGTGTAGGTAAAGGGTTGTTTTTCATTTACCGTTTAGCACTTCTTTATGGACAAAGTGCCATGGCATAGTAACAATGCTGTGCTGTAGTGCCATGCAGGCCAATACAGTCTTTATTGCCCACATGATTTAGCTATCTCTGTGGAATTCATGCTGGACTGATCCACCTTTTGGAATGCCCTACCTGGGTATTCGGTCAGAAACATTCACCCCTAATGGGCTCTACATGTCAGAGAAAATTTACTGGAAGAAAAATAGGTGAAAAATCATGATTTCTTCCCATTTTTTGAAGTACAGAAAATGGCTCAGGTCTAGAAGAGCTGCTGATGGACCAGAGAAGAGATTCAGAAACTGGTTTCTGGGTGTAGTGTGGGACCCAGTGGATTGGTCTGAACAAAGTCTTATGTTAGAAATAAAATCTTGAGGTGCTCTTGTTCCATATCAGGGCCACCATTTTGTTCAGGAGAACTAATCCAGCATCCAGTCTGAGTCAGCCTGGTGTCTAAGAGCTGCCCATTCAAATGAGACACAGGAGAGGGTGAGGGGATTGTAAGGCTCATATTTTAGAAGAAAGTTGGAGTTTCCCTGGCAGCAGATGCTTGGCTGTACTTTTACAAATCGTAGTGTGAGGGTTAGTGTTTGTGTTAGTGTTCACTTCTTTGAAACTAAATGGAAGTGGTCTGTGGACTAAATTCCTCCCCAACTTCGTATCTGACAGAGGATCACTTCCTCCACCTTCAAAGCCTTATTAAAATCACATCTCTTCCAAGAGGCCTTCTACAACTAAGTTCTCATTTCCCCTACTCCCTCTTCCTTCTGTGTCGTCCTTGCACTTGAATTTGTACCCTTGATTCACTCCACTCTCAGCCCCAAAGCACTTATAATCCATAAGTGGTTTTGAAGACTGTAAAAAGCCAGGTTGAAAGTCTAATGATCAGCTATCCACACAGAAATCATCTAGTGCTCAGTCATCAGTGGTTCAGCTGTTAACAAAACCAACCAGGAATTGAAGCATCAGTCAATCGTATTTATTGAGTGCTTACTGTGTACAGAACACTGTACTAAGCACTTGGGAGAGTTCAATAGAACAATAGATATATTGTTTGATATAACAATATAACAACAATGCATATATATCTATAATTCTATATATCTATTTTGATGGTATTGATGTCCCTCTACTTATTTTGCTTTGTTATCAGTCTCACCTTTCTAGACTGGAAGCCCATTGTTGGGTAGGGATAGTCTTTATCTGTTGCCGAATTTTAAATTCCAAGTGCTTAGTACAGTACTATGCACACAGTAAGTGCTCAATAAATATGACAATGAATGAATGGACACATTCTCTGCTCACACTGAGCTTACAGTCTGGAGGGAACCACTGTAATTTAGTAGAAATCAATCAATCCCTAAGAAGCGAACTGGATTCTAATCCTGTCTCAGCTATTTGCCTGAAGCACGGCTTTAGGAAAATCACTTAGTGACTTTAGGGAAATCAGTTTCCTCATCTGTAAACTGAGGAAAAGATCCCTGCTCCCCTCCCTTTCAGATGGAAGGGCTTATGGAGGGCAGGGAATGGGTCTTATTTGAATTTCCGGAATTTACCCCAGCACTTGGCATTTGGTAGGTGCTTAATAAATATTACTAACCAATAACACCTACCACTAGTATCCATAGGCTAACCATGACCCCATGGTTGCCCTAACTGTAAACTGGGCCGAACCCTATGCCCAAGCCTAATGCTCCCCCTACTTCTGAAAGAGATCAAAAACCTTTTTAACACTAGCCCTATCCAGGAAGTAACATGGCTTAGTGAATATAGCATTGGCCTGGGAGTCAGAAAGACCTAGACCTAGGTTTTAATCCCAGCTCAGCCACTTGTCTGCTGTGTGACCTTAGGTCAATCCTTTAACTTCTCTGTGCCTCATTTACCTCAGCTGCAAAATGGGCATTAAGACTGTGAGCCCTACGTGGGACTGGATCTGTATCCAACCTGATTAGCTGGTATCTACTCCAATGCTTATGCTACTCCAATACTTAGAACAGTGCTTGACACATAGTAACTGCTTAACAAATAAATTATTATTATCGTTATTATCCAAGTTGCATGACTGAGGTTATTAAGAGCTTGATTTTTGATTTTTAGAAATGTCAGTATTAAAATCAGTGGGCAATTTGACTTTAAGTTTCTAGTCTTGGGCATTTTACCACTCCCTTGCTGCCAGAAGCCTGGGTTACCAGAGTAGCTGAGTTGAACATAATGGAGTGTTGATTTTCAAGGCATTTGAGGCGGACAGAATTCGGGATGCCATAAAATTTTAGTAGGTTGTTGTTGAGTAAAACAATAAAACACACAACAATGATCCCTCACTGTGCCTTTCATTTAGTGACATGAGTTATAGTGACACATCTAACAATAGTACTTTGCATTTGCTCTTCCATAGAGTAACATTTTTATGAGCAAGCTAGGAAATGAGCCACTGCATAGTAAAAGGAGGTAAAGCATTTCAGAGACCCCCTCAAAAACAGATTAAACCGTTTACATAGACATTCTTGCCTGTAAACATGACTGTTGATGAATCATCAGACTTTGTGAGACTATTAGACTAGAAAAGCTCTCCTGCATAAACAAAGGCTTACATGTTTTGACTTACCCTTGGGCCCCAGTCACAAGTATTTCATTTTAAACTTATAGCCTTGTCAGAACCACTTTAACAAATGTGTTCTATTAGCGTCAGAGGCGGAAATTTAAGATTTAAGAATCCAGAATTCTCTCTGGGAGAACAATAAGAAAAATGAAGCTCTATATGTTCTTCCTTGGATAGGGTTCAGCAAACTTGAAATAGGTTATCTCATGTTATTTCTGATGCATCTTAATAATAATAATAATAATAATAGTATTTATTAGGAGTTTAATAGATATCAAGCACTGTTCTAAGTGCGTGGAAAGATGTAAGATATTCAGGTTGATCACAGTCTCTATCACACAGGACTCACAATCCAAGTAGAAAGGAGAACATGTATTGAAACCCTATTTTACAGATGAGGGAACTCAGGCACTGAGAAGTTAAGTGACTTGCCCAAGATCACACAGCAGGCATGTTGCAGAGCTGGGATTAGAACCCAGGTCCTCTGAATCCCAGATCTGCGCTCTTTCCTCTAGGCCATGCTGCTCTTCCCAAGGAGGCCCTGATCTAACAGACATATAGGTTGTATATCCCAACAGCTTTGTTGACCTTCAACATGGTATGGAACTTGATTTCCAACTGTCATCATACTCTGTCTTGCAGGCTGCTCAAAGCAATTCTGGCCTTTTTAATTTTTTTTCTATGTGTTTACTTATCTGTACCAGTGGGGAGAGGGTTTAAAGGTACTGCCTAAGTAGCAGAATTTGGGACAGCTTTAAATTTTGTGTTGCCAATTAAAATGCACAATGAATACAAAGTCAGTGTACTGTATTGTATTTGATTGTCAAAATAGGGTCAGGTCATAAAAAATCTTTTAAAATTCCCAGAGAGAGGGTGTAACTGTATTGCTTGCTAATTTGGTAGTTATCCAGTGCAAGGAATTAAACATTATGCATGCTCCATAATGTTACAACCACATGCAACCACTGCCCACATTATCCAGCTAAGGCAGACTCACAACTAGAATTCAGGTCTCTTGATTCCCAGAGCAGTGCTCTTTCCCTTGGACCAATAAAAGGTCTGGTAACTGCTTATGGGATATGTATTTTCTAGAATGATAAAGATTGGGGGATGGGATAGAAAAAGTATTTGTCCTTCTGCAAATTTTCCTTTTTAGACTGACTTTGTGCAGCATACCACATGACCCAGCTTCATAAATGAAATCCCAGCCCTTAATGAAATCGGGGATGGCCAATTAGAGCTAACATGCCACTGGGCCTTTTTAGAGAGCAAGCTCTTTCATCATTAATCAAAATGGAGTCAGAAAATTGCAGCTTAATTTAGCAAAATAACGCCACATAATGGCCAGTCCATAGCAACAGCAGGGACCCTGGAACAAGATGCACTTAAAGAATTTGGAGTGAACAGGTGGCTGGGATGGCAGAATGCTTTCATGCTTTTCTGTCCCTGAATTATTTCTGACATTAATTTTGACTAATGGCTTTTCTGTCTCTAAAGCAACTGACCCCGCAATTCTGAAAGTGCAGGAGAGAAGCATGCAGTGAGGTTGGGCTCTGCTGAGCTGGGGTCTGAGCTGAGGAAAGCCCTTTATCCCCAGGGTCAGGACAGACACATCTCTGGATGATGAAGAGATAAGCATCAGAGCTAAGCCATCAGCCATAAAAATCAATGTTATATCCAAGAAGCTCTTCTGATGGACAGGAGAGGCAGATGCAAAGAATATCTATTTCTTGATTTCAACCAAAGGAAGGACCTGAGCCATTTTTCACCCAGATTCTCCCACTGACTAGGAGGGGAATTGGAGAGCCTGGAGAAAGTGGCCGGACGGGAGATTCCCCGGCACGAGAATGAACCTGAAGATGTTGGAGGGTGGATAAGGCAGCTGCTAGGATGGAGTGGCAGGAAAAAAGGGAGTCTTCTGTCAGGAGAAGGCTTAGGACCAAGAACCTGCATGGAGGAATTAATTTTAGTGTTAGAGACTGGCTCTCTCTTGCTCTTTCCAGATATGTTATCACTGGGAGATAGAGGGCAACAGGAGAATTGGCAGGCAGGATTGTTGCACACTGTGAAGGGTGTGTGCCACCTTCACCAGCCATAGGCAGAACCGGACCAAAAGTGTAAGTTCCTTGTGGACGGGGAACATATCTGTGATTTATTTTGCGCTTCCCAAACACTTATTATAGTCCAGTGCACAAGAGGGCACTCAATAAATGTTATTACCACTACTCCTCGTACAAGTAGGTCTCCTGGTTCCCAGCACTGTGATATTTCCAGTGAACCGACAACAGTATTGATAGTGCTAACAACAGCTCTGAGGACAAGGCTTGAGTAGTCCATTGGGATGCTGGGAATCTCAGGCTACTCTATTTCTTTTCACCCAATTCTCCTACCAATCAAAATCTTTCTTCCTTACAAAGCCCATTTCACTGTTCTCTTTTACTAAGATTCCATCAGCCTTTTCTGATTGCAGTATTGACTGAATATTTGTATTTAGCATTTAGAGGATACTATATATTTTCAAACAGCTTTCGGATTTTATAAGTCAATGCCATGAAGTTAATCCTCACAAATATCCATGGAAGAAAGTCAGTCACTGATATTCTTATTTTAAGGTTACCCCGCCATACTCAATAATTTTATATACATGAACATTAATATCATATAAATCCACACATTTCTTGTGAGTACTTCATCTATCTTTGCAGATCTGAAACCAGAACAGTCAGCTGGGAAGGTTGAAAGTTACAATGTTAAGAAAATGAATACGCAGGTCCCTTTCGAAGTTAGCCAATGAAAGCAGGCATTTGGATTATAATTCACATTTTGGCACTCAAAATAAAATCCTAAGAATCCAAGCAGCGTGATCTAGTGGAAAGAGCCCAGGCCTGTAAGTCAGAGGAGATAGGTTCCAATCACATCTCTTCCACTTGTCTGCTGTGTGACCTTGGGCAAGTCACTTCACTTCTCTGTGCCTCAGTTACCTCATCTGTAAAATGAGAATTAAGACTGTGAGCCCAGTGTGGGACAGAGACTGTGTCCAATCCAATAATCTTGTATCTACCCCAGCGCTTAGTACAGTGTCTGACATAAAGTGCTAAACTAATACCATTTTTAAAAAAAAGGATTGTTTTTATGGTATGTGATCAGTGGTATAACCACCCAGCTCATATTCCATCTTCAACCATAGCAACAGGATAATTATTCAATAGCAAGTGTAAAAAAAAAATCCTTAAATTGCATAGGATTACACTTGGCTGTAATGTCAGAGTAATTTGTACGTTAACTATTATGAGACATGCCCAATACTCTCCATCACGAAGATGATATGTCTGTCCAGATGCTTCTTTTGTTTTGCCTGTCTAGTTCCCAAATGACTTGGCTACTCATAAGCACTAATTAACTTTCCTTGAACATGGACAGCTGAAAAATCCGTGCACATCATATATACTCTACTATTTAACCATAAACTCATATGTGTCTCAACATTACAATTTACTGAGCATTTACTCTATGTGGAGCACTATACTAAGTGCTTGTGAGAGTACAATAGAGTTAGTAGACATGATCCCTGAACTCAAGGAGCTTACAGTCTCCTTCTTCCTTCTAACTGTGAATGATTTTGGTGTCATCTCTCCTGCAGGACTGAAAACTCTGTAGGGGTATTGTTATCATTATTATTGTTGCTGTTATCATCATCATTATCATCATTATCATTTTTATTGTTTTTTTACTGAAGAGCAGCCTTCCCTATGAGCCCCTAATTGGAAAATGTTAATACAGCCCCAAGATCAGTGATCTGTTGGTTAGACATTTGCATTCAAGTAAAGGTTGTATAAGCAGCTTTTAGCTAGGCCTGCATCAAGGTTAGAAAAAACACAGAAACAAGAGCTTTTGTTCATGATATTTTTCCTCATCCATTCCATGATCAGATAGGAAGGGGCTTTCTTAGGCAGCACTAATGCGAGTTATAAAAAAGAATGTCACATGCAACCTACCTTTCCTTATTCAATCAACAAGTATCATTATTATTATCAATAGCATTTATTAAGCACTTCCTCTGTACACAGTCCTGCACTCCCCCTGTAGACTGTAAGCTCATTATAGACAGGGAATATGTCTATTCATTATCATATTGTACTCTCCCAAGTGCTTAGTAAGCACAGTGCTTAGTAAGCTTAGTACACACAGTAAGCGCTCAATAAGTACTACTGAATGAAATAAATATGATTGACCTAATCATGTGTGGGAGTACAATAGAGTTACTAAACATGATCCCTCGCCTCAAGGACCTTATAATCCAGTGGGGTTGACAGAGTGTAAAATAAATTACAGGTAGGGGGAGGCACCCCTCTTGGGGTTGCACCTGGAAAATTTCCAGTACTCTATCAGTCTCGACTATGGGAGGGAGAGTCAAGCAGAAGCATATCCATTCCATTCCTAGCTTAGGCAGTGGTTAGCAAGTGGAAGGCAATCTGCTGCAGGTCAAAACTCACCTGTGCTGGGTAGCAGCGGTATGGGAGAGAATCAAGGGCAGAGACTCAAGTTTACTGAGAGGAAGGAGTATTTTTACCATGAAAACTCTATGGATACACTACCAGAATTATTGCAGATGGTGGGGCATTCTTGGAGAGATATGTCCATGGCGTCGCTATGGGTCGGAGATAACTTGACAGTATAAGACAAGACAAGGGGAAGGCAATAGAGTATAAGGTTATGAACATAAGCATCACCGAAGGGAGGTGTGAGTTCTTAGGTGATGAAGTGATAAAAGTTGGGGGAATAGAGTTGGGGGAATGAAAGATTAATCAGGTAAGGCCTCTGCTTTTCTTAATACAGGGAAAGGAGCCATCTGCCAGATGTGAAGGGGAAGAGTTGTGATTTCACCTCGACTGGGGATGGTGCCAGAAAAAGTGGCTGAAAACTGACTGAGGAGTGACATTTCAGTCCTGTCTCACCAACCCACAATTGACTCCATAACATGCCTGTGTGCCTTGACATTTGTCATGCAGTAGTCAATCAAAAAACAAATTTACCAAAAAGGCCAACATGGAACACCAGGATACTTCTGGACTATGATTCTGACAGTCATCCCAGAGAAGGTTGGCACTGAACTGTGCCAGAAATGGTGTCAAAGCGGTGGCAGTGAATGAAGTTAACCTGCTCATTGAAGGGCAGCTCACAAGCAATCCACCAATCAGTCAATGCTATTTAGTGAGCTCCTACTGTGTGCAGATCCACCTTCTTCCCTAGACGACTCTCTTCTTTAGAATGACACCAAAGCAGCTGTTTTGTTTATGGAGGAGGTGGCTTACTAGAATGGCTTTGAGGTTGGAGAGGAACCAAATTTTGGGTAAGTGGAGGGGAAAACATTCCAGACCTCAGTTTTTGAGTCAGGAGCATTTGAAAACTTTCCTAATTGCAAGATTTTATCAATGTATTTCTTCTAAATGAGTCACCCCAGGAAATTAATAAACCCCAAGTCCAATTCTACTTCTCACCAATTAAGTTAATTGATCTCAGGAAGTACCATCTATTTCTTTACCATAATTACACAGCATTTGTACAATGAGCAATGACCCTTAAATCTTTTGAAAAATGTCTCTCATAATAGAGATATCTGAGTTGCTCTCTTATGCCTAAAGACAAACCCAATGTAGAGAAGATTTAATAAGACAAGGCATCGTCATCTCAAGCAGTGAAAAATTCAGGAAAATGCTACCTCCTTATGAAGAACCAGGTTAGAGAGAAGTGTAGGAGGGTTAATATCATTACATTTCACAATTGTCTTAGTCCTGTAATTTTTATGAGAAAATCAATTCTCTATTACAGGTCTTTACAACCTTGCATCACTTCACCAGGCTTAGAGGAGGCAAAATCAAGAAGGTTATAGACACAGCATCGTTCACCAAATCCCTTCACCCAAGATTAAGTGAGGAAAATTGAAGGTTGAACTTCATAGATGTAATAGAGGCAGAAAATGTCAGTGGGTTCAAGAATGGTTTGGATAAATTTAGGTCGGCGCTCACCAAAGGAAAACTTACGATGTTACAAGGAACATCTTCAGCCATAAGGATGGGTGACAATAAAGATAACCATCAAACTGGTCTTCCATTCATCATTTGGTACCATTGGAAGAGAGGATTCTGGGTGGATAGACTCTTTGTCTAATCCAGCACATCCTGACTCAGTCGGTAGTATCTATTGGGCACTTTCTGGGTGCAGAGTAGAGGAAGAAGACACAGTTCTTGCCTATAAAAAGCAGGCGATTTCATGGACATTTTGTATTTTTATGGGACTCTGATTCATTAAATGTACTCTGCCTCGCATCAGTTTTGATTAGCTGTACGAACTTATTTATAGCCATTCTCAGCACTTTTGCATATAGATTTCAATTGTACACTCAACTATTTATCTTGAGTTCTCTGTTCATAAATATTTTTATATCCGCCTTTTCCATTTGTGTGTAAGCTACTTGTGAGCAGGGAAAGATTCCTTTATTCTGTACTTCCCTAGAGGTGAGTTCAGTACACTGTACCAAGTGGAGCCTCAATAATTATTACTACTAGTAGTAGTAACTGCATACATAAAAAATGATTTACATTGAGTATCACATCTCCTTTAGGCTCAAGAGATCACCCTTGTAATAAATCACTCTGGTAACAATCTGAGTACCTGATGAAAGCAACTCTATTACCAACACTGAAGCAGCATGGGCTAGTGGAAACACCAGGGGCCTGGGAGTCAGAGGACCTGGTTTCTCATCCTGGCTATGACACTTGTCTGCTGGGTAACCTTGAGCAAATCACTTATATTTTCTGTATCTCAGTTTCCTCACCTATAAAATGGGGATTAAGACTGTGAACCCTTTGTGGGACATTAACTGTCCAAACTGAGCATCTCCTATTTACCCCTGTGCTTAGTACTGTGACTGGAACACAGTAAGAACTTAGCAAATGCCATTTTAAAAAAAAACAGGGCTGAAATGGCTTTTCTAGTTCTCTTTAGGTGAGAGACTCTCAACTTCTAAATGTAAAGAAACAGCTAGTTGCCAACTGAAATTTGGCAAGAAGAAGAATGAACTTAACAATCAAAATGACTAAACTAAATTCAAGGAAAATGATTTCCAGAATCCACTTACCTCTCCCTCTAGAACCCATTTTTCACCCCAATTGCAAGCCAGAAACTTTGGTCTATACCAGAGGGTATAGAGTTTTTTTCAATTTCTTCCAGTAATAATGATGGCATTTCCAGTGGCATGCAAATTAGAAGAACTACTCCCACTGCTGTGATAAAACGGAGACTTACTTTTTTTTTTCCTCTCCAAAGCTTTTTCCATCTGCTTAAGTTAGTTCTGTGAGTTCTTTTTTTTTATTCTTCATCCACTGGGATACATTCTTTGAAAGGTGTTTTATCAAAGTGCGCCGTATTACTTTATTGCAGAAAAACCAGATTGTGCTTTTGCAGTAGTTCTCAGAAAGCAGAAAATCATAATCTATTTTTCAAACATTTCCTTTCTAATAGATCAGAAAACTGATATTTGGTTCAAGGGTTATTTTTTTGCCTCTGCATTTTAGGGAAGAGGATCAGTGAAGAAATTTAATAGTGGATTTTGGTCTATCAATGTAGCCGTGTTTTTGGATTTTCATCAATCAATAGTATTTACTGAGGGCTTGCTCTGTGGAAAGAGCAGGAGCCTGAGAGTAAGAGGACTTAGTCCTAATCCCTGCTTTGTCACTTGCCTGCTGTGTGGAGAGAGGCAAGTCCATTTACTTCTGTGTGCCTCAGTTTCCTTAGTGCTCAGTACAGTACTTGGCACATGGTCAGTGCTTAATAAATACTGTTACTATTATTATTATGAAGAGCACTGAACTAAGCACTTGAAAGAGAATATGAAGCTATGCATAAATAAGAAAGGTACTCTGGGAATCAGCCATATTTTTGTTGCTGTTCTTACAATTTGCAAAAATTTGATCATTTCTAGCACATTAAAAACTGAAAAGTGAATGTAAAGGAGCTATATACTACTAGTTTAGCTGAAAGGCCAATCTTTTGCCCAATTTTCTACAACAAATATTTGAATTACTATTCAAATGAATTCAACTTTATTTGAATGTTCATGTTTGAATATTCAAATAGCTATACATAGTTTTGCTACAAGCTGCAATCTTTCCAAGAATTTAACATTTTAGTTTGAAGACAAAGAAAAGGCCTCACATGGCAAAGACAAATTGTAATACAAACACAGCATTTTTATGAAATATGTCCCATCAAGTCTGTAGACAGCTACACAAAAGCTAATAAGACATTTATAATCCATTCAAAGAATTAGACAAAGCACAGTGCAGTAAATTACTTTTCTGTTCAGCATTAATTTTACTCAAGTGCTTCCCCTAGATTAGAGCTTTTAGCAAATCTCTCCTCTTTCCCCATCACTAAATACAATTTTGGGTTATCAAAACAGTTAAAATTGAGTCTGAATAAGCAGGAAGTTGAGATCTTGTCTCTTTCTCCATCAGTGCCACCAGGCAGACTAGGAGAATCATAAATGAAGCCTAGTATAGCTCTTTGGAGAAGGTTGTCAGTGTATGGGGCCCACGTGATCACTTCCAAGAGTTGAGAGTTACAAAGAAGGGAACCGTGAACGTGGTTTTCCCAGATGGAGAAAATGCAGTATTGCAGGTCTCCTAACAATAACTCATCTGAGTGACTGTCTGCCCCCATTAGATTGTAAGCTCTTCAGACGGCAGGGATTCTGACTTCTAATTCTAATGGACTCTCCCAAGCACTCAGTACAGTGCTCTGCCCACAGAGCTCAATAAATTAAAGCTCAATAAATTCTATTGATTGTATGCTTGGTTTATGTTGCAGGATCAGAATTTGCTTTTCAGTCACATCTTGTATGTATGCATACATGGGCATCATGGACTCAGTACAATGCCATGACAGTGGAGATGACTTTTCTTTAAAGACATGAACATTTGAAAAGGAGTCATTTCTTGGGAGAGGCAGAGGTGTTTCTGCAGCCGGAGAATCTCTCTTTGAAGTGACCTAGTGGAATGAGCCCAGGATGAGCAGTTGGGAGACCTAGTTTCTAATCCCAGCTCTGCCCCTTGCCTGCGGAGTGATCTTGGGCAAGTCATTTAACTTCTCCCAGCCTCCATTTCCTCATTTGTAAAGTGGAAAATAAATGCCTATTCTCCCTCGCCTTTAGACTTGGAACTCTACGTGGGTCAGGGGCTGTGTCAGTTCTGATTGTCCTATAATCCAGCACAGCACTTAGTACAGTCAGTATTTGACACATCATAAGCGCTTGACAAATACCACAATTGTTATGAGTATCATCATTACTATTTTCTTCTTGGAGGAGTTTTTTATGGTATTTGTTAAGCACTTACTATGGACAAAGCACTGGTTTTGGTGGCGGGGGGTGGGGTTTGTTCATTTTTTTTATGGTACTTGCTATGCCTTTACTATGTGCCAAGCACTGGAGTAGATACAAGCTTATCAGGTTGGCCACAGTCCCTGTCCCACTAGGACTCACCGTCTTAGTCCTAACTTTACAGATGCAGTAACTGAGGCACAGAGAAGTGAAGTGACTTGCCAAAGGTCACACAGCAGGCAAGTGGTAGAGCCGGGATTAAAAGCCAGGTCCTTCTGACTTCCTGGCCAGGGCTGTATCCACTAGTCTACACTGTTTCTCTAGGCCACACCACTTCTGTTCTAAGCACTGGGATAGATATAAGTTAATCATACTGAACACAGTCCCTGTTCTACATGGGATTCAAGGTCAAATAGGAGGAGAACAGGTATTGAACCCCATTTTGCAGTTGAGAAAACTGAGGCACAGAGAGGTTAGGTAACTTGCCCAAGATCACAGAGCAGGCAAATAGTCCTCTGGTTCCCAGGCCCATGATTTACCCATTAGGCCACACTGCTTCCCATTAAAGAATCATCACAACTCACCTTAAGAGGTTCCCAAGAGCTCTGTTCTGATATTTTTCTCATCCAGAAACAGCTTGGACAAGGCATGGCTCTCGACACTTGAGTAATAATTGTAATAATTGTAGTATTTATTAAGCTTACTATGTCCAAGCATTGTAGTAAGTGATGGGGTAGAATCTAGATAATCAGGTTGGACAGAGTCAGTGTCCTCCCACACAGGGCTCACAGTCTTAATCTCCATTTTGCAGATGAGGGAACTGAGGCAAACAGAAGTTAAGAGACTTAACCAAGGTCACACAGTAGATAAGTGTTGGAGCCAGAATTAGAACCCAGAAGGCAGGAGAAAGTCAGATTAACTACTTCTCTTATGTCCATGCATCAGCCCTTGCCACAGATTCAGTGGTTAAAAGGAATCATTAACCAACAAATCAATGTATCATTAATCAATTCCTTTCTTTCCAAATCCTGCATTTGTACCTTGCTTCTGATTCCAAATGTTAGAGTGTCTTTCTCTAGTGACTTCATTTTTTACTTTCCTTAAATTGGAATTTGGCTATAACGGTGATCAAAGTATGAGATAGGAAAGATTCTTGTCTCTTCTGTTACTTCCATCAATCCATCAGGCAAGGAAAATCATTTTTAAGGAAGAAAATAGAGCACAGATAACAAAGGGCAGAAATTTGAAATAGTTTTGTTAAAATATTGCCCCTCTGTTCAGATCTTATTTTAAAATGAAAAACCCTTTTGCTGTCAGTTCTAAAGTAATATTAAAAAGTGGGGAAACAGGAAACTTTAAAATACGCAATATTTGGTTGGGCAGATTTTGACTATGGTATTATTTGGAGTAATATAATAATAATGGTGGCTTTTTGTTATGTATTTACTATGTGCCAAGCAATATACTAAGCACTCGGGTAGATATAAGATCATCAGGTCCCACATGGTACTCACAATCTAAATAGGAGGGAGAAGTGTTCTGCACATAGTAAGTGCTCAATAAATACGATTGAATGAACAGCTATTGAATCCTTACTACTTTTTTTGTGCCAGGCACTTTACTAAATGCTGGAGTGAATACAAAATTAATCAGGTTGGGCACAGAATCCTGTCCTACATTGGGCTCACAGTGTAAATCCCCATTTTACAGATGAGGTAACAGAGGCACAGAGAAATTAAGTAACTTTCCCAAGATCACATACCAAACATGTAAAGGGGCTGGGATTAGATCCCAAATCCTCTGACTCCTAGCCCCGTGCTCTTTCCACTAGGCCATGTTACTTTTCTTATTTATTATTATTATTATTATTATTATATTAAATCAGGGGAAGACATTCTGCAAAGAGAGAGAAGAAAAAAAGAAGGAAAATATAAATGATATTTTCCAACAAAGACCATTGAAAGTCCTCAGGGGGAGTATTTTTCAATTTTAAGGTTATTTCCCAACTCTTTGATCAGTCCCCTTAATGATTAAGAAGGCTACCCAGGGAATTTCTTAATGGGAAACTAAGAATGGCTGAAGAGATATGGCCCACTGCAGAGAAAAGAACATATGTTTTGTTTGTTTTTCATTTCCTACCTCATGTAAAAAGAAATTATTCAACTACATAATATATATTGGTTAATGGAAACTTTTTTTATCAAATTAAACAAGAAGAAAAAGAAGAATAATTGTGGTGTTTGTTAAGTGCTTACTATGTGCCAGCCATTGTACTAAACGCTAAGGTAAATACAAGATTATCAGGTTGGACACAGTCCCTGTCTCATGTGGGACTCAATGACTTTATCCCCATTTTACAGAGGAAGTAACTGAGGCACAGAGAAGATAAGTGTCTTGTCCAAGGTTACACAATAATCAAGGGACAGAGCCAGGATTAGAACCAGGTCCTTTTGACTCCAAGGCCCATTCTCTATCCACTTTGCCAAGCTACTTCCCTATTACACTAAATTATATGTTATAGGAAACTTCTTTTTGTCAACACTGTGCATTGTAAATCTCACAGAATGAGTAAAACCTGTCAAAGTCCAGTTTTTTTTTTTATGGTTGGGGAAGATACATGCTTATCAGGTTGGACGCAGTCCCTGTCCTGCATGAGGCTCATAGTCTTAACTGATGGTCCCATGTGATGCTCACAATCCAAGCAGGAGGGAGAACAGGTATTGAATCCTTACTACTTATTATGTGCCAGGCACTTTCCTAAATGCTGATGAATACAAAATAATCAGGTTGGACACAGAATCCTGTCCTACATAGGACTCACAGAATAAATTCCCACTTTACAGTTGAGGTAACTGAGAGAAGGGAAGGGACTTGCCCATGGTCACACAGCAGACAAGTGGCAGAGCTGGAATTAAAACCCAGGTCCTTCTGACTTGCAGGCCCAAGGTCTATACAGTAGGCCATGCCGCATCTCTGAGCTTCAGCTCAGAAAGAATTTTATGGGACAGAGCTTAAAATTCAGGGCTGTGCTTGGAAAGTGAAGAGAAGACATTTAGTGTGATTATTTAAAAAAATTCAGACAACCACCATGACAAAATGCTCACTCCCTGAAACAACATGGGATCCCAGTTCATTCCCCAATCTCCCAGCAGTTGGATTACCTTGGCCGTCCAGAGTAGACTACTGTGATCGGCTCTCCATGGTCATCATAGTCATGGGAAAGCAGCATGGCCTAGTGGAGAGAACACCCGCCAGGGAGTTTGAAGGACCTGGGGTCTAAATTTGGCTCCTCCACTTGTCTGCTGTAAGATGTTGGGTAAGTCACTTCACTTCTCTGTGCCTCAGTGACTTCATCTGTAAAATGGAGATGAAGACTGTGATCCCCTTGTGGGACAGGAACTGTGAACAACCTGATTAGCTTGTAATCTACCCCAGAGTTTAGGACAGTGCTTGACACAAAGTAAGTGGTTCTCTTTACTGCAGCATTGTACCTTCCAAGCATTTAGTATAGTGCTATGCACACAGTAAGCGCTCAGTAAATGACTGAATGAATTAACAAATACCATCATCATCATCACTATAGTCACCAAGGTTGCCAAGGTCACCCTGAATCTTTCTGCTTTCTTGCTATTGTTAGACTGGGCGAGTTTGCAACTCTTTTCTTTCTCTTGCAGTACCCTGATTTTCTGTTTCCCTGGTGGATGTAATTCTTTACTGAAATGTTTGATTATGCTCAGCAGTGCTGATGGCCATTGTCAGTCCTCTCTCTGTGTGTGCCCAACTTTGTGGTAATTCAGCAATTAGGATAAGCTTCCACCCTCCAATCTGGGAGCACCTCCAGATCAAGCACCATACCTTTCACTTCTATTAAATATCCCTGATGTTGTTCCAAAAAAAAGAGCAAAACCGAGAAAATCAGGAGACTGTGGTTCGAGTTCCAGTTCTGCCTGTAGTTGTCTAACATGGGTAAAGTCTATGCATAGCCTTCACAGGTATGCACCCCTATCTGCCTACTCTCTTGTTGCACTCTATGACCCAGTGGATACATGACTGGTAGGGTGAGTGGCTCTGAGTGAGCTACAAGCACTAGAATCAGTTCCTTTGTGCACTTTTTCAGATGTGAAGCCTCAACTATCATTCCCAAAAGGGCGATTCTTTCACATTCCACAAAAACTGAATTCAGTGCTCAGCATCACAAAGATGCAGGATAAATGCTGTAGAAGATGATATCTGTGATGATTGAAAGATTGGAGGAGAAAATCAATTCAATGGTATTTATTGAGCACTTATTAATAATGATGGTATTTGTTAAGGATTTACTAAGTGCCAGGGTGGATTCAAGCAAAGCGAGTTGGACACAATCCCTGTCCCAAGTGGGCTCAGAATCTCAAAACCCATTTTACAGATGAGGTAACTGAGGCACAGAGGAGTGAAATGACTTGCCCCAGGCCACACAGCAGACAAGTGGTGGAGCCCGAATTATGACCCATGACTTTCTGATTCCCAGACCCATGGTCTATCCACTAAACCATGTTCCTTTTCTATTGTGTTCAGAGCACTGGATTAAGCTATTGACAGACAATACAGTGGATTGATTAAGCTCCAAGTATAGCGTGTGGCCTATGCTCAACATACCTGTGAGTGACTGGTTGTTCCTGCTTGATGATGGTCAATGAGATCAGGGAAGAGATGGAGGTGGGGTCTTGGTATCGCCTGCTGAGCTTCCACTCTTGCTGAAAGAGAGAGCAAAAAGGGGCAGGGGACAGTGGTAAAGTTGTCTATGGCCTGATAATTACTGATAGTAATTCAGTGCTGAAATTTTTTAACCCAGTGATTACATCCACCTCTCTCCCTACATAATTGATATTCTACAATTGAATTGCTGTCCTATCCTCAGGTTGATTGCGAGCAGAATTTGAAATGAGAGAGCTCAGCCATATTTTTCTATTCTCTGGGGTTTTCTCGACATCTGCTTTTTCTAACCCTATTACATCTCGATATCCTAGATAATCAGTCCTTGTGGGTAGGATATCATGACCAACATTAATTCAGTGTAAGAGATTTTCACTGTAAAAAAAAAAACTGCATTTATACAAGAATGATTTTTTTGCTATTTTAAGGAGTTTGACAGTCCCTACCCAAAGGAATTTACCATTGATCTGAATGATATATCGTAATCCAAAGGAGAGAAACCTCAAGGTCTCAATATTATGTGGTAAAATGTTGAGATAAACAAAGACTAATTAAAGAGATTCATAAAATCAATTGAACTGCAATAAAAAGCAAAAAGCTTTTAATTTTCCTCTGACATTCCAAGCTGCTCTGGCCTCCCCTTTGGGTCAATCTACTTCAGCTGATGTCTCCTGAGAGTAGAAAACAGAAAAGCCTAGCCATTTAGAATGCATTGCTCAAAAATAAGTCCAAAGCCAAACTACTACATGTCTGCTTATTTCTGTTTTTCTACCAGGTAGTAACACCGGTATCCACACAATCCAAACTCCAGGTGGGCTTACTTCTTTGATGGTTTTTTAATGAGTATGGAATTCCTTACTAAGAATGACTAAGAATTCCTTAGTTTCAGGAATAAAACGGTGCAAATGGCAGTCCACGGCATAAGTGAGAAAAGAGTATTGATCCAGTACTCTGTCAGCTCCTGCGAGTTGAGTTACCAGACCCCTCTCCTTCTCTCGTTCTGCTGGCCACATTTCCACAAGGGCAAAGAGCACAACAAGAAAATAGGAGTGCAGCACCCTGAGAGAAGTTCACGAAAAAGCTTTATGTACAAAGCCCATTTACAGTGAAAGTGAACACAGCTGAAGGTGGATGAGCCTGGCGCCATGTAATAAACAAGCAGGGCAATTGCCACGGTGACTGCCTCAGTAGCAGCTGGGATCACTAACAACCATGTAAGCTGGCCTGAGGGGAAGGAGAGAGGGAATTCCTGGGAAGAGAAAAGCAGTAGATGTTCAATAAATACTGTTGATGAAGCAATCAATTAGTCATTTGATCAGTCAATGTTATTTTTTGAGCATTTACTATGTACAGAGCATTGTACTAAGCACTTTAGAAAGTACAGTGTAATAGAGTTGGGTAAAGAGTTGGGTAGAGTTGTAATAGAGTTGGGTAGAGAAGCAGCGTGGCACAGTGGAAAGAGCACGGGCTTTGGAGTCAGGGCTCATGAGTTCGAATCCCAGCTCTGCCATTTGTCAGCTGTGTGACTGTGGGCAAGTCACTTAACTTCTCTGTGCCTCAGTTCCCTCATCTGTAAAATGGGGATTAAGACTGTGAGCCCCACGTGGGACAACCTGATTCCCCTGTATCTACCCCAGCGCTTAGAACAGTGCTCTGCACATAGTAAGCGCTTAACAAATACCAACATTATTATTATTAAAGTGACGACAGTGATGATGGTACTTACTAAGCACATTCTATGTGCTAAGTGTTGTGCAGAGTGCTAGGATTGATAAAAGAATCTGATCACAGTCTAAGAGGGAGAAAGAAATGTATTTTATCCCCACTCTACAGTTGTGGAAGTGACTTAAGGTCACACAGCAAGTCAGGTGGGCTGGAACTAGAACCCTGGTCTTCTGACACCCAGTCCCGAGTTCTATCTACCGATCCACTCTAAACTACAATTATTATCATTATTTCATCAATTATAATTATTAGTCCCATATATTGAACATTGTTATTATTATGATTTATAATTATGGTATTTGATAAGCACTTATTATATACCAAGAACTGGACTTAGCGCTAGCCTAGATACAAGGTAATCAGGTCAAACACAGTCCCTGTCCCACATGGGGCTCACAGTCTAAGAGGATGGGAGAACAGTTATTGTCCCCTTTTTACAGATGAGGAAACTGAGGCACAAAAAAGTTAAATGACTTGCCCAAGGTCTCACAACAGGTAAGTGGTGGATCCAGGACTAGGAACCAGGGTCTCCTAACTCCCAGATCTGGGCCCTTCCCAGTGGGTCACCAAGCTTCTCATTAAGCACACAAGAATCAGGATCTGTTCTAGAGTTTGCCTGAATCTAAGTCAGAAGCCTACAAAGAATAGAGCTTAGGATATTTTAATGTCATATGTAATTGGGTCAGCCGAACAGAAGCCCCTAACATTTTTTCAGTTTTATAGCAAGGATTTGATAATGGCCGCCTGTGAGATCAAAGGTGCACTCTTTGATCTCATCCCATCTGACTGGACTTGGGAAAGGGCCCAGTTGCTGCAAACCAAACCCTAAAAAAAACCAATAAATACTGGCCAAGCTCCTTGATACATCGAGCCCAAAGATTTTATAGAAATGCTGCCTCTCTTCCTTCCAGTTTTAAATTTTGAAAATAGTTTTACCTGCTGGGGAATGTGGCACAGTCCAAAATTTTCCTTTGTATTGAATCAAGCTACTGAAATTTGCTCTTTCGTTTGTGGGGTAGAAGACAGCAGTCACCTTAGATTATTCAGATGGATATTGTTAGTTAGAGTTCAAATAAAGCCAGTCATATTCAATCCTGCAAGAAAGCTACCTGTCTCCATACTAGTGTGCCTGTAGTATGCCTGAGATGGGAAATTGAATTCTTGAAACATTAGATGTATTTGGTTCATATTGGGCAAAACAAGAAATGTTTTTCTCAAATAAATCAAGTTGTCTTTTCCTGGAGGAGTCCACCAAAGTGTCTTTAAATCCTGCTATTTGGGGCAAGTGAAATAATAGTATTTTATGAACTGGAGAAATGCCCCATTTATAATAGTGGAAAATCAATTTTAGCTTTTTGGCCTTCAATAAGAAAAAGTTTCCAGGCGTTGAGTACTATGTATCCCAGTCCTTTAAAGACAAGGAGAAGGAGCTGAAATGCAGGCCCAACCAAGGCCTTGGAAAATAATTAATAAAGATTATTATGATATTTATAACTGCTTACTATGTGCCAAGAACTATGCTAAGAGCTGGGGTAGATACGAAACAGTTAGCTAAGACATAGTCCCTGTTCTTCATGGAGTTCACATTCTAAGAGATAGGGCAGGCATCTTAACCCCGTTTTACAGATGAGGAAACTGAAGGTCAGAGAGACTGAGTGACTTACCCAAGGTCACACAGCCAGCCACTGGTAGAGCTGGAACTAAAGACCTGAGTTTAAACAGAATCCAGTGTATGTAATTATCTGAGTAACTTGACTATACACACCTCAACAAGGGCAAACTGTCCAACTAAGGAGACTTAAAGCTATATAATCTAAAAAAAAATGAGGACATTTGAAGTTGGTTATTATGCATGTGTTGAAGCTAACAACTACACTATCATAACCTAGGTAATTGTGTCTTGATTACAAAGTATCTCATAATGAAATAAAAAAAACTTACCTTCTTTATCTGTGTGTTTTTAATCCACAACTCATAACTTCATTCATTCACTCGTTCAGAAGTCATTATTAAGCACCTATTGTTTAGAGAGTACTGTACTGTACCCTGTTCTTTCTTTCCCTGCATTTCTACCCTGTGAAGGAAATGAAAAAGATTTCTTGTGCCTTCCTTAGGTGTTACTGACTTTCAAACTTTTGGGTGCAAACACAGAACACTTACACACACACACGCTCATACATGCACACACATACATGCAAGCCGTTCAGTTTTCACCCCATTAAGTCAGTTGTATATTGGGTTTGTATTGATTCACTTAACAACCCCACTACCTTTCTTTATTTCGATTCTAACAATACTGCCAGGGAAGAATATATTACCTACCCAATCACGGCCTTCCTATTTTCCCTTTGCTACCTTATCAGCACAGAGAATCCTCCAGCCTTCCAAGAGAATTTTAATGTCAAATGATTTATTAGCTGAACTTCAAAAGGATCTTTCTCCTCCCTCTGTACCCACTGTGTATGTTCTGTGAGGTGGCTTACTCTGTGGGGAAGACTGAGAGGCGTCAGATTGGGGTTTATTCCCAGCTCTAACCCCCGGGATCAGGCAAACCACACCAACAGCAGCAACTAGAAAGCTGGTCATTTTTCAGCTAGAACATTGCCCTGACACACGTCTACCAAGTTAATGAAGCATTCAGGGAATCAATGAGCAGCTAAAAGGAAGAATGGTGTTTGGGATCTTTATGTACCTAGATGCTTACAAACATTAGCCTGCCTCCACACCCACTCTTGGTTTCAACCACTTCACTCTGACTGCTAACATCTCTCAGGGTTAGGCCCTCAACCTCCCTGATGTCTGCCCTATCACCAATCAATCAATTAACCAATAGTATTGACTGAACATCTGCTATATGTAGACCACTTCAGCAAGGGCTCCAGACAGTACCATAGAGGTAATAGTATCCCTGCCTTCAAAGAGTTGACCATTTATTAAGAGGAAGCAGACTCTAAAATTTACAGCTAGGCAAGAAAGGGAAAAGTGGATAATTTGGATGAGTTAATGCTTAAGTAAGGAGGTTGTGAATCTGGTTGTCTCATTTCCCTATTGGCTACAATGTCATGGGGGTGGAGTGTTTCAGGGCGGAGGGAGGAGATGGCCAGTGCAATATCATTATTGCCACGTTGCCATTTTCATTCAATTTAATGAGGTTTCTTTGTTCCATTCTGAACTTTTGCTATGGTGATTTAAAATCCCCAGAATCAGAGCAACTGGAAAGAGTGTGAGAGAGGTAAACACACAACCCCAACCCTCAAGGAACTTTAATTTTAGAAACTAAATATTTATCTTCATATATATCTTCAGATTGTATGTTAAAGTAATAGTAGTATTTACTAAACATTCATTGTGTGCAGAGCACTGCAATAAGAACTGGAAGAAAATGCACAGGTGGAAATTAAATACAGCCCTTGTGCCTCATGGGGCTCATAATCTAAAATATGTCTTTCAGTACATATATAAAGACAGATATTCTTTACACAAACACAACATATGTTAACAAACTGAAAAGCTCAATAATCAAATCGAAGCAGTGTTTCCTAGTGGGTAGAGCAGGACCTGGGTTCTAATCCCCATCCACCACTTGTCTGCTGTGTGACCTTTGCTGTCTGTCTCCCCCGTTTAGACTGTGAGCCTGTCATTGGGCAGGGATTGTCTCTACCTGTTGCCGAATTGTACGTTCCAAGCGCCTAGTACAGTGCTCTGCACATTATAAGCGCTCAATAAATACTATTGAATGTATGAAAGTCACAACTTCTCTGTGCCTCAGTTACCTCATCTGCAAAATGGGGATTAAAACTGCAAACCCCATGTGGGACAAGGACTACGCCCAACCTGACTAGCTTGTATTTCAGCGCTTAGTACAGTGCCTGGCGCATAGTAAGAGCTTAACAAGCATTATAAAAATTATAGATAATCCAACATATTAGGGCCAGTCCCTGAACTGGGAAATGGAATCAGAGTTCAAAATAGGCAGATCCAGGTATAACGCTCATTGTTCATGGTTTTAAGAATAAAAAAAAACCACCATATCTTTGTAAACCCCTTCTTCCTCTGGTTTTGCCTAAGATATCAGTCTCTCTGGGCAGAAAAAACTCGGGTAAATAGTATGTGTGGTGATGCCATCTGGTGGTCTCACTGGCTGCAGCTCGAAGAAATCGGGCGCGTTAGCTACCCAAATGTGGAGGGGTGGCCCGTTTCAACTGGATATGCGAACCATTTCGTGGTCTGAAAAGATGTTGAAGGAGATTTTCATGTTAAAAGTCTTTTACATCCATTTGACCTGGAACCGGTCTACCTCTGACCCAAGTATTTTTTCCCAGCGTTTAGTACAGTGCTTTACATAGAGTAGGCGCTCAATAAATACCACTATCACTACTACTGCTACTTCTCCTAATACTGTTACTACTCCTACCATCATTAATGTTGACTTTCAATTAATAAAATGTTAGGGAACTGTCAATCTCTTATCACAACGCTCTGTACACATTAAGTGCTAAATAAATTCCACTGATTGATTGAAGAGATCAGATTTTCTCGGGATTGAGTTCCAAGTGAAACCTTTACCGAAGTCTTTTTTATGGGATGTCTAGTTGTAATTACTGGAAGCAGGACTTCCAAAGTGTTTTCTACCTAAACCTATGTAAGTATGTGATTTCAATCACTCAGTGGCTTTGACTGCTTACTATGTGCAGAGCACTATACTAAGCACTTGGGAAAGTACAGTACAATGGAGCTGATAGACATTTTCCCTGCCCACACTGAAATTGCAGTCTAGAGGATGATTTATATTCCTTAATGCAATGGTATTTATTAAGTGTGTACTATGTACACAGCACTTTTCCTAGGTCCTTTGGAGTATATTGAAAAATTAAAGGCATGGTTTCTGTGTTTTAGAAGAATCTGTTCAACTAACAAGAAAACAAACTACATCTAGGGGAATAATTTGAATCAATCTGTGTTCACCTTTTACAGCATAAAATCACATCTCTCAAAAATCTTCCCCCTCCACACTGTAAGCTCGTTCTAGCCAGGGAACATGTGTACAAACTCTGTTGCACTGTATTCTCCCGAATGCTTAGTACAGTGCTTGGCACAGAGTAAGCACTCAATAAATACCATTGACTGATTCCTCACATCCACCCAAATTCCAGGATCTGAATAGAAAAAGGCTTCACAGTTTCATACACCATTTATTCGACGCTCAATTATATGAACAGTTAAATGATTGTCAATTACATGGAATCTGACAACAGCAACACAAAAAGGCGTTAGCATGAGATGGCTTCTTCCTGCATCTACTTCTACCAATCATTTTGGAATTAAAAACTCACCCACACTAATAACATCACTCAAAGTAAGTCTTGCGCTGGTCTCCCTTCATTCCTTTCCATGAGAGAGAGAGGGAGAGAGACTGAGAAACAGACAAATAATTACACACATAGGTAGAGAGATGGATGGATGGATGAATATAGATTGTAAGCTCATTGTGGTCAGGGAATGCGTCTGCCAACTCTATTATACTGTACTCTCCCAAGTGCTCTGTATAGTGCCCTGCACACAGTAAATGCTCAATAAATGATTGATGGATGGATGGTTAGATAAATATATGATAGGTAGCCCCCATGATGGCATAGTGGATAGAGCGTGGTCCTGGGAGTCAGAAGGTCGTGGGTTCTAATCCTAGCTCCATCACTTGTCTGCTGTGTGACCTTGGGCAAAGCACTTAACTTCTCTGGGCCTCAATTACCTCATCTGTAAAATGGGGATTAAGACTGTGCGCTCCATGTGGGACAGGACAGTGTCGAACCTCATTACCTTGCATTAACTACAGTGCTTAGAACATTGTTTGACACACAATAAACACTTAACAGAGATCATCATTATTGTTGTTATTATTATTATATGGACAAGTATTTGGTAGCTATACATAGGTGTCCTTGGAAAATAACACTACTTATGGTGAGATTCCAAATAGTAAATAAAACAGACTTTGCCAATTGTATGCTTTGGCCCCAGGCCAATCTTCTAGGACAAAATAAGCCTTAAAATCCAGAGCTTTTCACAGCCTTTCTGGGTCAGCCTTCCAGGGATCTTTCAGAAAACACTCTTTGATGTTCTCAGTCCCTGCTTTTAGGGCTTGGATTTATTATTCTCTGGCTCAGGCAAAAGTACCTCAGGTTGAGGTCCTGATCTGGCAGATCTGTGATTGGGCTTTCTTTCAGTTCTGCCACAAACCTATCAGTGAGGAACACTAAAACACATCACTCTGGGAATGTGTCTTCCACTTGCCTGAAAGATCCAGGACTGCGCGTTCCCCTAGAGTTGCACTTGGATTTGCACCTTTTATTGACCCTTCCTTCAGTTCTGCAGCATTTAGGTACATAGTTGTAATTTATTTATCAATCATAGTTATTGAGCACTAACTTTGTGCAGAGCACTGTCCTAAGAATTTGGGAGGGTACAATACAACAGACACATTGTATAGACACATTCCTTGCCCACAGTGAGTTCCCAATCTAGAGGGGGAGGCAGACATTAATATAAATGAATGAATTATAGATATGTATGTACATAAGTGCTGAGGGCTGAGGGACCGTTGAATAAAGGGAGCAAATCAAGGTGATTCAGAAGGGAGTGGGAAAAGAGGAAATCAGGGCTTAGTCAGGGAAAGTCTCTTGGAGGAGGTGTGCCTTCAATAAGGCTCTGAGGATGGGAAGAGTAATTGTCCGAGTTAAAGAGGGAGGACATTCTAGGTCAGAGGCAAGACAGAGGAAATCAAGGTACAGGGAATGGGTGGGCATTAGAGGTACAATGTGTGCAGGCTGGGTTGTAGTAGGAGAGCAGCAAGGTGAGGTAGAAGGGGGCAAAATGATTGAGTCCTTTAAAACCAATGGTAAGGAGTTTCTCTTTGATGTGGAGAAGGATGGACAACCACTGGAGGTCCTTGAGGAGTGGGGATACTTAGACTGAACATTTTTGTAGAAAAATGATTGGGGTAGCAGAGTGAAGTATGGACTGGGGTGGGGAGAGACAGGAGGCAGGGAGGTTAGCAAGGAGACATACAGTAATCAATGTCTGTCTTCCCCACTAGACTGTAAGCTCCTTATGGGCACAGAATATAGCTACCAACTCTATTATATTGTAATCTCCCAAATGCTTAGTACAGTGATCTGCGCAAAGAAAGCACTCAATAAATACAATTGTTTCCCATTGATCGACTAGTAGCTTGTAGCAAACCCAGTTAGGGTAGGACACAGATACCCCATAGAGAGTGGTTAGCACAGTGCTCCGTATACAGCAAGCACTCAGTAAATGCCATTTGACTGACTGTTGGATTGGTGATGCAAGTCTATATCACACCTAATAAGGACTCAGTAAATACCATTGATTAATTTATTTATTAATAAATTCTGAGGTATACCACTTTTTTCATATGGCATCCAACCCCAATGCATGCAATTTGAAAGTTGCTGTTTTAAAATAAATGTGCAGTTGTAGTAGATAATTGATGGTTTGCAGAGCCCTTTGGTTTTCCAGTCAAATTAAACATGTCCAGAAAAATTATCTGCAGGTGTACTGCAGGTTGCAGAAATATAGGCTTTGAAAGAAATTGGAAGCATCAAGTCTTCCCCAGAAAAGTGCTTTATTATCTGCTTGTGGTGGATGTGCCATATCACTAATCAAAGTTTGATAAAATGCATTTATTGACCAGAACCATTTCTGCAGCTTTTCTTGATCATTCTTCATCATGACATTTGTCTAGGATTTATTTTTTGACACTTTTTTCTGGATATAAGCCTGAAAAATCCCAATAATTCAGCCCTTTCTGAAAAGTGATAATATAGATCACATTACTTTGATGTTTTCATTTCACTTACATTATTTGCTGGGAACACTGGGGCTAATAAGCGTTCATTCTGCCTCACTGTATTTTCTAGGGACTGTTTAGAAAACAATCAATCGATACTGTATTTATTGAGTGTTGGTTGTGTGTAGGGCATTGTACTAAATGCTTGGTAGAGTATAATAGAATTAGTTGATCTCTTCCCTCAAAACCTACTTGCAATCCAGCAGGAGAGGCAGACATCAAAATAAATTACGTGGAGGAAGAGGTAATAAGTAGAGTATAAATATTTGTATATATCTGAAACATCAGGGACAGAGAGGAGTATTTAAGTGTGCAGGAGTATTAAAGTGCCAGTGGGAAGATTAGCAATTAACCAAAAAGGGCCTCTTGGAAGAGATGTGATCTGAGTAGGGCTTTGAAGAAGGTGAGTGTGGTGGTCGGTAGAAAATGAAGAAAGGATTCCAGGCAACTTAGAGCAAGAAGTTGGCAGTGGGAAAGCTAAGAACAAGGCTCAGTGAGTAACTTAACTTGAAATCAAACCATCCTACTCAAACACATCAGCAAGGCTGTGAATTGTTCAGATGCTTGTAGGGAAAAAGAATTTGGCAATAGTTTGCCTCTCTATTTTTCTAGAAACCATTGGTTAACTGAAGAACTGTTCAATTTGCTCGTTTCTCTGGCTTTTTTCTGCAGCACTATTTTTGAGCCTGTCCTTTATTCCCTTTCTTAACACATTAAATATTTTCCCGATCCACCTAAGGTGGTTAAATGGTGTAAGGATTCCAGCACAGTATAAATGCTTTTTATCACTGAATGGGCTTCAACTTTTCCATTGAGATCCATTTTATGCTCCTCTATTTCTTAGATAAATTACACTCAAAAGGTAAGGGTCAGGTTTAGACCGACAAAGGTAAGAAAATTCAGAATAGAAGCGGAAAATACCATGTGACACTCTATCTTCCTCTGGTAAGCATGTGTTTGGGTCTCACAGATAATGGGATCTATAAATTCACCACCTTTGTTCCAGACTGCTAAAATCCACAACGGGGCCATTTCTTCCCTCCCCACCTTGGAACTCAATTTAAAATATATCTTGAAAAGTAAGCATTTTTTGGAGGTATGATTCGTTGTTACAACTTATAAAACTGGGGGAATTAGGTAATGAAATCAAAGACTTCTAAAATATTTAAGAGGCCAGACTGTGCTGTGCTCTGCCTCTTCTAAGCTAGGAACTCTCTGACAATATCAACATTGTGCCACACATAGGCAGGACACAGCACAGCCTGGTGGAAAAGACATAGAACTGAGAATCAGAACACTGCAGTCACCCTCCCACCATTGCCTGCTGTGTGACCTTGGGCAAATCACTTAATATCTCTGTGACTCAGTATCCTCAGCTGCTAAATAGGGATAAAATGCCTGCTTTCTAATATCGCCCTATTAGACTAAATGCTCCATGTGGGGCAGGAGCTGGGTCTGATCTGATCACCTTATAGCTACCCTGTGCTTGGCACTAGTATGTGCTTAATAAATACCATCGCTAAGAAGACTCCCTAATTCAGACATGCATATTAAGGGAATGCCGTTAGACAAGTAAAGATATTTCCTGATATTAAACCAATCATTGAAAATCAGTCAATCAACTAAAGTGCAGTCTTTGTCAGCACATGCATCTATTATATCAAATTTGTACAACAATCTAAATTGGATTTCAATAACTGAAACTGTGGATGGACTGAATTCTATTTCTAGAGAAGCAGCGTGGCTCAGTGTAAAGAGCCCGAGCTTGGGCGTCAAAGGTCATGGGTTCGAATCCTGGCTCTGCCTCTTGCCCGCTGTGTGACTTTGGGCAAGTCACTTAACTTCTCTGTGCCTCAGTTACCTCATCTGTAAAATGGGGATTAAAACTGTGAGCCCCACCTGGGAAAACCTGATTACCTTGTATCGCCCAGCGCTTAGAACAGTGTTTTGCACATAGTAAGCGCTTAACAAATACCAACATTATTATTATGATTATTTCTCAAAGTATCAGTGATCAGAATTTGCTGACAACTGGACCCTAGACATCTGGACTAAACACTGAAATACATCTATGGAACTGATATACCTACCCCCTTAATAAGGATGTCTTTTAGAAGGCTCATGGAATCCTCCCCTAATAAAATAATTTGAGTTGGAAGCTCCTCACTAGATAGCAAGCTCCTCGTGGACAGGGAACATGATCTTGGGATTCTATTTCACTTTCTTAAGTGCTAATACCAACATACTGCATTCAGTAGGAGCTAAATGATTACTCAATGAATCCCAACTCTGCCACTTGTCTGCTGTGCGGTCTTGAGCAAGACATTTAACTTCTCTGTGCCTCAGTTTCCTCATCTGTATAATGGGAATTCGATACCCATTCTCCCTCCTAATTAAACCGTGAGTCCCATGTGGGACAGGGACTGTTTCTGACCTGATTATCTCTCATATACCCAGGGGCTTATTATAGTGCTTGGCACACAGTGAAAAAGTTAACAAATACCGCAGTTATTGTTGTTATTACTATATGAGTGGGTTGTTCCACTGGGGAGGCAGCCAGGTCTCAGTGGGCAAGATGCCAGTTCAAGTACTTAATAAAGTGCTCTGCACTCAGTAAGCGCTCAATAAATACCACTGATTGATTCTTCCTTATCACCAGAGGGAGAGCAACAAGGTGCCTCGAGTTCATGAGTTCATGAGATCATGAGTTCTAATTCCAGCTCCACCATTTGTCTGTTTTGTGACCTTGAGCAAGTCACTTCACTGCTCTATGCCTCAGTCCCCTCATCTGTAAAACGGGGATTAAGACTGTGAATCCAATGTGGGACAGGGACTGTGTCCAACCTGATTATCTTGCATCTACCCCAGCTCTTAATACAGTGCCTGGCACATAGTAAGTGCTTAAAAAATGCCATAAAAAAGCACACATAAAGGTCTATGTGTGCAAGATCCATTCATGGCCCAGCAACACAGTGCCAATAATGTGTCATAGCACTACTACCTAATGGGTGACCATATTGAACGTATTGACTGATCGACTGATTTCTCTTCATTGACTAGGATTTTCCTGAACTGGTTCTTTTCTCCTGGAAGAAAGCATTTTTACACTTCTCTCAGGTAAAAACGAACCCTACACGATTATTCTGTCACTACTGAACCTGCAAATTTATGCAGGAACCTGAGATGGAAATTCACTTCCATCAGCAAATTTGAGAGACCAAATTATTTATAACGGAATGTTTTCTTTTGCTTTCACTTTACAACAGATGTTACAGAGTTAAAGCTGATATCCTTAAAAAAATGCTCACAGGCTGTTTCATCATTTTCTCAAACCATATGGCTTTGCCTACAAATCTAGTTTGTCTGAGAAAAAATATGCAGTACAATCAGCATAATTTTAAAGTAATCATACGAGAAGATTAAAAAAATGAGTCTGTTTTCGATTTTAATTTTTATGGCAAAGAACTCTATTCTTATAAGATGAAAGCCTTAGACAAAGTCGTGGGGAGCTTGGGCGTGTATTTTTCTAGAGCTATATCCAGGTAAATGTATTCATTTTTGCCCCATATTTGTGTAGGGCAACTCAAAACTCTAGGTATAGACAAATGTCAATGGTCTTTCCCTCTGTAAATAGATACAGCAACCCTAGCCCTGGCTTTGGTATTTTTCAGTATTTGGTATTTGATGTAGGCCCAAATAAACTCCTATTTAGACTCGGATTTTGAAGATGCCCCAAAAATATCATCTTCATTACTGGCACTCATCTAGTAACTATTGTGTGCAAAAACTGAACTAACCATTTGGGAGAATAAGGTAGAAATAAAATGCATGGTCCTTGTGTTCAAGGATCTTACAATCTAAAGAAGGATTGATATATTATTTTTCAAACCTACCCTACATACCTCAGTCAATTAATTAATGGTATTTATCGAGCACTTACTGTGTGCCGGGCACTATTAAAGCACTTAGCACAGCCTCAAAACTCCATATTTTTTAGGGGAAACTAAAAAAAAAAATTAAAATGATTTCTCTTCTTCATTAACTGATCAGCAGTGGGACCTTAGTGCTGATGGCAAACTGCTTCAGTTACTGTAAAACTGAAATGCTAAAGACAGTGGGTGACCCATATCCCCTTTTGGAGTATGGAATTTTGGGGTGTCTTAAATCTTATCCAGGAAACAGGAGGGAGAGTGGATTCTTCTGGGTAATGTAATCCTGAAGGATTCACCATGTTGAAGTGTAGACAAGGAACTTTGATCAGTGGGGAAAGAGTTGGGGTCAAAAGGATACAGTAGCTTATCACACGTAGGTTTGGCCAAGTTGTTGCATTTACTTGTCTTAATTTATGACTCAACACAACAGAATCAAGGCCTGAAAATGAAGGAATTCATGGGCCAGGTTAGAAATGGGATGATGGCAAAAACCTTAAGGAGACAAGTTCAGAGATGGTGTCTCGCATGAAATAAAACACAGGATCGATAAAGGCCGGTGAAAAGCCGATAGATTTTTCTTTAACCCATTTAGTTTGGATGTTGTTTACAGGCAGTTGATACCTAAACCTGACCTTCTCCAAAATATGTATACTAAGTGTTGGGAAAATGCATTTATGTTCACAGTAATTTCCCTAAAAGACACAATCAGCTGTTGTGAATCGCTCTATATATTTTATACTACTTATTAATGCACAGATCTTAGCTGAATATATTATGCAATTCAGGTTCCTCAAACTGAAACCAAATTTCAGAGTCAATTGGAATTGAAACTTGAAAGCTAATAAAATGCGTAATGGATATTGCAAATCCTTCAGTATGGGCCTAATGATATTGCCATATACTGAATCAGCCCATTAGCATGGAACTATATTGTACTTAGAACATGTATACCAATCCCTAATCTACTTTCAATGTGCATAATGCAAAATTAGGAAAAAGAATAAGGCAAAAGCAAAGGGACCTCTTTTTCTCCTCCTCCCTCCTCCATCTTCTAATTGTTTGGAAACTGATCAAATTTTCTCTTGACTGAGTACATCAGTGCTTTATAGGGCTATCTTCACAATTTATTCCATATGTTAACACATCATTTGTGGAAAACAAAAGCCTCTTTAATTGTTTTCTTACTCCTTACTATCTAAAGTTTGATCACAATCTCTCATCTCTATGATCCCAGCAGTTGTAAATAGATTTTCTCAAAGATGGCCTAAAACTTTTAATCCATCCAATTTCCTTTTTGTAATTTCCCCTGATGTACAACTCCGGGTCTTGGAATCATTACCCTGATTTCTTGAGGATCCGTCTCAGTGATTGTATCATTAGTAAGCAGAATTTTCTGAAAAAAATCTCTCTCCTTACTTTGAGGCAAGAATAATCAGTATTTCAAATGCAAAACAGTAGGGACCTTATTATCTAGGTTCTCTCTGACATTCAACCCTCTCTCTGAGCGCCATCCTTATAAAAAAAAAAGGGAAGAAATGGAAATTTGAAAAGACAAATTGATCCAATCTTGAATCCTTGCTTCGATGCTTTGGGATATAATTTCTCTAACTGGGGCCATATTGACCAAGTCAGTTGTTATTTGTTTTGTTTTTTGTTTTGTCTGTTTTTTATGGTGCTTGTTAAGTGCTTACTTTGAGCCAAGCACTGTACTAAGTACTGGTGTAGATACAGTATATTCAGGTTGTATACAGTCTCTGTTCCACATGGAGCTCACGTCTAAGCAAAAGGGAGTAGGATTTATTCTCCATTTTGCATTCGAGGAAACTGAGGAACAGAGAAGTAACTTGCCCAAGGTCACCTAGCAGACAAGTGGCAGAGTGGGATTAGAACTCAGATCCTTCTTACTCCCAGACTCATGCTCTTTCCACTAAGTCACAGTAGTTTTCTTAATTTCCTACTAAGGAGGAAAAATGACCCAGAAGGGAAAGAGTCCTGTGTTTTCATTCTTCGACTTAGGTCACCCTGCCAGCCAAGCACCATTTTAGGCTCAAGAGGAGTTCAGATAAATCCAGGGACAAGAGGTTCATGTTGGCTAGCTAGAAGGAGAGATGTTTCAGATCAACTGATGGTATCTACTGAGTGCTTACTGTGTGCAGACCACTATACTAAGCGCTTGAGAAAGTACAACAGAATTAGCAGGCATGTTCCCTGCCCTAAATGAGCTTACAGTCCAGAGATATACAAGCAGATGTAGAAGAAGAAATTTTGGATGTCTGAAGCACTAGTTATTGCTTGTGGCTTTGACTGGCAACTCGGATCAGTTAGAAAGGGTGTCATTCATTCAGTTGTATTTATTGAGTGCTTACTGTGTGCAGAGCACTGTCTTTTCTGATTTTCCACTGCTGCAAGGAGTTGAAGAAAAGGTTTGATAGGGCAGTTCCATTCCATTTACAACCCTTCGGAGGCAGGACTTGGAATACCTTTGCTCGCTAAAATGCTTTTCCACAATAACCAGGGGGGCCTATTTGGAAGAGGACAGTCCTAGGAGTCAGGAGACCTTTGGTTCAAATCCCAGCTCTTCCACTTGTCTGCTGTGTGACTTTGGACAAGTCACTGAACTTCTCTGGGCCTCAGTTTCCTCATCTGTAAAAATGCATACAAAATAACTGTGGTCCCTCCCCCAAAGAAGGTAATAAATCCCATGTGGGGCAGGGATATTTCTTCGTATATCTTATAACTATTCCTTAAATCTTGTATCTACCCCTGGGCTTAGTACAGTGCTTGACGCACTTTAAGCACTTAAAAAATACCACCATTATAATTGCTGTTATTATTATTGCTATTATTGTTCATTTTGGCTGTCTGATCCATTTATTTGTATTGATGCTAGCACTTAGCAAAGTATTCAACACCATGGAGAGTGAATAGGCCACGGGCCTGGGAATCAGAAAGTCATGGGTTCTAATCCCAGCTCCTCCACTTGTTTGCTGTGTGGCCTTGGGCCAGTCACTTCACTTCTCTGGGTCTCAGTTACCTCATCTGTAAAATGGGGATTGAGACCGTGAGCCCATGTGGGACAAGGACTGTCTCCAACCCAATTTGCTTGTACCCACCCCAGCGATTAGTACAGTGCCTGGAACATAGTAAACACTTAACAAATACCAAACTAATAATAATAATTACTTAATAATCACTTTAGTTTCTTGTGATTTCCCCTCATCTCCTGATCAGAATGCATCAGTGCACTTTCTTCACAGGACTCATAGGATTTACTAATATATTTCATAGTCAACATTTATCTCTACTGAGACATATTGATTTCCTACCTGATACACTTAATTTATAAATCTCTTTTTGTTTGGTATGAATTGGTTTCTTGCTATATTTTATGCCACCAAAATTGAATCAGTTAAAAATGAAAGTTGAACGGTCAAAAGCTAATTAACAGAATGGCACGAGTGTCTGTGTAAGGATTGTGGCTTTTATTCTTTAATATTGAAACTGACTTTGTCGCATGTAATAATAAACTCTCATTACCTTCAGACAAAGTCTACATAGCCAAAGGGGAGTGAAGATTTGGGAATTAACTGGGGATTTGGGTTTAGCAGACCACCAGTATGGACAAACTCTCATTACCTTCAGACAAAGTCTACATAGCCAAAGAGGAGTGAAGATTTGGGAATTAACTGGGGATTTGGGTTTAGCAGACCACCAGTATGGATAATTCAGGACAAAAAAAACTTCTATTTTTCCACTTGCTTACTTGTTTTTTTACCATTTGGGCTGCACTTATAGTCTTTTCCATATTGTATATTTGGCAATTTGTGAATGTCCGTCTTTCTATTAGATCATAAGCTACTTGAGCAAAGATCATATGTTTTATCTATTTTATATTTTCCCTTACACCTCATACAGTGCTCTGGATAGTGTAGGATGCTAAATTGTTGCTGCTGCTCTTGATGATGATGATGATGATAATGATAATGGTAATAACGATGAAGACAAATGGCCCAGACTGGCTAGCCATTCGAATTGCCAACCTTCCACTTCCCATTATGTTCTATACTGACCTACTCACACTTTGATAAATAGAGATTGTTACTTTGAACTCTCTTGTAGCCTAGTTATGAAATCAGACTCTGCTGACTTCTCTGAAGCTTCTTCAGGAAGATTGGGATCCCAGGGGTTGGTTTGAAAATTGTGAAAATCACTACAACTGGAAAACTCATCAGTGCAGCAAAGAACCATCTTCCCAAACACAGCAAATGGAATAGAGTGTCACTCCCCAATAGGTCCTTTCAGACACGACTGCACACATGGGTAAGATTCCTCTGTCCATATTGTCCTCTTTCCAACAAAGGGCAAGGATGTGGAAGCAGAGGGGAAGAAAGGGCATAAAATAAGTTTGTGTGTGTGTGTGTTAGTGTATGTATATGTGAGAGAGTATATATCTATATATGAGTTTGGGCATATGTGCCTATTCAATAATTATTTCCTCTTCTAATAACCACAGCAGTGTGGCAGAAACACTCAAGTCAAGGAATTGAATGTTTTCAGGCAAATTATTTTTATAATTTTTGGAATGATCAGTCAAGGTGAAAATGTAAACAGAGATAAGTCAGGCTTTCAGGATCAGAAGCACAGGAAAAAACAGAGTGAGAGTTAGGGAGCAGAGAAGCCATTTACTGTGAAGAAAGTGAACGTTACAACCATCAATGAATAAGCCCTATAGTCTCCCTAGAGCACATCGGTGTCATCTGAACTGTCAATCTGGCCAGATTCCCGAGGCAACTGAATTCCACACACATAATTTCCCTAGATCCAGTCTGATAATCTGGAGTGTTCTGTGAATATTGGATCAATTCTGAAGGACCTCAGCCCATTTACAATATTGGTCAAGTAGAAGACACTTTGAGATCGTCAGAAATGACGAGACATGGCCTAGTGGAAAGAGCTTGTATCTGGGAGTCAGATGACCTGGATTCTAATCCTGGATCTGCCATTTGTCTGCTGTGTGACCTTGGGCAAATCACTTCACTTCTCTGTGTCTCAGTTACCTCATCTCTAAAATGGGGATTAAGACTGTGAGTTCCATGTGAGACAGGGACTGCGTCCAACCAGATTATCTTGTATTTACCCCCATGTTTAGTATAGTGCCTGGCACATAGTAAGCACTTAACAAATACTATTTTTAAAAAAGTGAAAAACCACACAGATGTCAGTGAGAATGAGCATTTTTGAAAGAAGCAACAGTATCCATGGAAGAAAGGATGTCTCTCCCTTTCAAGGATTTAAGAGACATTTTACAATCATGTCCATGAATCTCCATGGAGAGGTACCCAATGGAAATGGATTAAATGATTTTCTTCCAGAAAACTCAGGGAAGATATGCAGTTCTTAAACTCCCCCAGTCTGTCCAAAGAGCAGGCTAAGCGTTACCTGTTGGTATTATTTTAACCTGAGAGACTCAGAGGAAATATGCCAGCAGCTTTTTTGCTGCTCTCTGAACTGTGTTCATCTAATTCAATTCTGTCCTTTTGGTTAAAGGTCATCTAAAATTTTAAGACATTTCCATAGCATGAAAAGGTCTTATGGTTCAACAAGTCTAGCTTGTTTTGGCCTTTGCTTTACTCTCACCTTCTTACATTTTCCATTTTCTCTCCCTTCCAGTTCCAGAAGATATCTTCCACTGAATTCTCTATCTGAAAACACAGCAATTCTACCACATAGACCATAACCATACAGTTCATAACCAATTTATCCCTAAGCAACACAGAAGCCTTCTATCCGTAAATGTGGTTCTAAAAATAGCAGTGCTCAGTGAAACATTTTGTTCTGTTTTTAATAGGCAAATCAAACTGGTTTTCCTTTAGATGGTTTGATTCAAGGTAGTATCACAACCTAAGTAGTACTGAATCTTCAGTCAGTCCAACAGGAGGTGTTTTACAAGTATTAATTAGCAGTACTTAGAATTTTTTTTAATGTCACCACACCCTGAAGGTTTCTATGTATCACTACATCTCCCATCATCCCTTTCCCAAAAACTTTCACAGTTGTCTTCCTGTTTGGCACTACACTGGATGTAAAATCCTGAGATGGTGAGAGAAAGAAAGAAGGGAAGGAGAGAGAGAAGGAAGTAGGAAGGGAGAGGAGGAAGGAGGGATGTAGAGAAGGAATGAGAGAAGGATAGAAGGAAGGATGGCGGGAGGGAAAAAGGAAGGGAGGAAATGGAGGAAGGAAAGAAAGAGAGGGAGGAAAGGAAGGGAGAGAGAAAAAGGAGGGAGGGAGAAAAAGAAGAAAAGGAGAGGAGGAAGGGAAAGAGGGAGAAAGGAAAGAAGGGAAGAGGGAGGATTTAATGGAGGAAAGGAAGAAGGAAGCAAGAAGTAGAGAGGAAAAAGGAAAGAAAAATGGTAAGGAACCATGGAAAAATGGGAGGAAGGAAAAAGATGGGTCAAAGAGATGGAAGGATTGTGACATCAGCACTCCTAGATCTTTATTCAATTTTGCTCTTTTGTTGTTTCATATTTATGTATGTTTTACCTCTTGCTTCCACCATATGTAGACATGTTGCCTATGTGTCTCCCCCACTAATTTGTAAACTCTTTGATGGCATGGAACAGACCTTACTTTTATCATACTCTGCCAAGAACCTAGCACACTGTTTGTACCCATTAAGTGCTCTACAAATTATGAATTAACTACTGAGTGATTGAATGAACTAGTGGAATGAATATTCATTTATTCATCCATTAATTAATTCCACTACCACCAACAAAAAACTGTTTACAACTCTGGATTCTGGGACCCCTTCAAAACTCTACTTCAACTCCCCCAGCCCCAGAGCACCGATCCTCATCTAGAAACACCCCAAGAGCTTAGTATATTGCTCTGCACACAGTAAGCACTCAATAAATACAATTGAATGAATGAATGAAAGACACCATTCTACAGTCCCGATCTTAGATTTACAGTTCCACTCTGAAATTCACTTGTCATCCCAGTGTCGATCTTTGTGCAAGGGACCTCTAGTTTGAGGCTGCGTATTTCCGAAGCTTCTGTCCATGGCTTCATTGAAAGCCACACAATGTCAGCACAAACTGCCAACACTGTGGACACCTCTCGACCACACAGTGCAAGAAGCAGCTGTACTGCAGTGAAAATCAACATTTGGAGGGAAATATTTCAGTGTGCAGCTCTGCCCTCCAAGTCTGGGGGAATTATTCAAACCCTATAAACCCACCTGGAATTCAACTCCAGTCTACCACCAGCTGCTCTGTGAGTGAAGGGGCTGTTCCTCACTGTCAGAAGCAGCTCCCTCAGAGCATACAAAAGAGGATACAAACCAGATGCAGTGTGGCCTAGCAGGGAAAGCATAGACCTAAAAGTCAAGAGCCTTAGGGTTCTGGTCCCAGCTTTGCTGGTTGCCTGCTCTGACCCTGGGAAGGTCATTTTTACATCTCTGAGTCTCAGTTTTCTCATCTGTAAAATAGAGACAAAATGCCAGAGATGCCAGTCCTCCCTCCTTCTTAGACTATGAGCCCCTTCTGGTACAAGGACTGTCTGATCCGATTATTTTGCATCTATCCCAGGGCACGACATATAGTAAACGCTTAACAGATACCATCATTATCATGAACTCTGTCAGAAAGATCCCACTGGCTGGGAAGCCGAGGGAGGCATTCAGGGCCTCCTGCTTCCAGCCAGGGCTGCCCTGATTCTGGGATGATCGACAGCAAGAGTTGCCCAGGCCACCTCTAGTTCTGTACTGCCATTTTGGATTCTACCGGCAGTGATTCCAACATGTTTAGGCCTGATGAGTATATACACTTATCTACAACTAACCAAGACTGGAAAGAATTAGTCTGTCACTGTCCCAACTATACTGTCAGAAGTTGCTCCTTTGTTTAAGGGGCTCAGAAATGGTAATCTGAGGAAAAAGTTTAACCTCAGCCAAATTTTTCAAGCACTGGTTGTTTTTCTGTGGTGTGTTTGGGGCCAGAACACCAGTGAGAAATCAGATAGTAGTCTTCTGATGGTCAATTGGGCTGGAATGGATTACGGAGTAGGAAGAAATAGTTCTGCAAATTTGTGTGGTGTCGGTCAAGGCGTAAAAACTACAAAATGTTTCTCCTTAACCAAAGGCTTCTCAAGAAGGCAACTCCTTTGTTGACCAATGGTACATTATAAAACTAGAAAGCTAAATCCTTCTTTAATATACACTACGCTATACCAACAAAGCATGCTGGATGCAGATTCACATTAGGATTTAAGTTCCTAAAGGACAGTAATTATGTGTCCTGTTTCTGTTGTACTCTCCCTAACTCTTACTCAATTGTACGCGTTCCCTAACTCTCACTCAGTTGTACGCGCTCCCTAACTCTCCCTCAATGCTTCACACTCATGGTGCACTCAATCAGGAAGCAGCATGGCCTAGTGAAAAGGGCACAGACCTAGAGGCCAGAGGTCCTTGGTTCTAATTCTGACCCCATCACTTGCCTGCTATGGGACCTTGGGCAAGTCATTTAACTTCTCTGTGCCTCTGTTTCCACATCTGCAAAATGAAGATAACTGTTCCCCTCTTAAACTATGAACCCCATGTAGGATAGGGACTGTGTTCACCATGATTATCTTATATTTACCTCAGAGCTTAGTAATTTGGCACATAGTATTTAAAAAAACACCACTATCACTATCATGAAAATTGACCAGAGCTCTAGATTTAGGATCCAGTCTAGGATCCAGTACAGCACTCCACAATGTACAACTCTTTTGACCTGCTTCCCTTCCCTTCTTTCTCTCACTTTTTCCCTTCATTTTTTGCCAACTCACCCTATTTATTCCGGTGGTATTGTCATTGAAAAGTTATACCAAGCAACTTGTATGGAACTTTTACATTACTTCGAAACTACACTGTTCTCCCCAAAAGATCATTTTTACCTTGGAGCCCCATTCTGTGGCCTCTGCAAATGTACATAGCAGCATAACAATGGATAGCTCCAAAATATAGCTTCTCCACTTAAAAAAAACAACTTGAAAAACCTTTCCACATTTCGAGGTGTCCTTTTTCTGGCTCCCATCTGATTTCACATCCTTTTCATTTGGAGACTTCAAAGTCCACTGGTATTTTTCCATGGTGTGAGTCAAACATATGGCCCCAGTGAATTCCTCCCGACACAAGGCTGCCTTGCATGGTTGATCATCAGAAACAAAGGCTCGGAAATAAAGGTTCTCTTTATTTAGGCTGAAACGATCAAATTAAGTTACTATAAATAGAGTTCATTTTCACATTTGCTGAAAAACCAGTGGGCACATCCAATGTAAAGCAACCACTGTTCAAATACCCTGCTCTCTCGGGTTCTGCATATCACTTTCCAATTAATGTCATCCACACCCGTTATACATCATCTAATCGAGGGAAAGGGTTTCATCTCCTGCTTCAGAGGCTCTGACCTGAATGACAAAATTCCCAATCCATTGGACAAACTGTAATAACAAAAAAATTTGGTCTTAACTTCAAATCTGTGTCCAGGCTTAGTCAATGTTAGGCACTAAACTGATCATCAGATGAAAATCAGAAATGCCAGATACACTCACGTCACCATTTCTTCAAGGATGGAAAGCCACCACCTATAAACAGCCCATTAACAAAATAATGAATTGTGTAAAAGGGGTAATGCGTGGATTCCTGATATGTGTTCTACTGGTCAACACCTCGGGGCTTTTCTATAATCTGCTAGAAAGATTTTATTTGCTTGGTACCATTTTAACAATTTCAAAACCATGTCATAAATGGCAATAAACTAGATTTTGAAATTTCATGTCTGCAAAGGGGCATCTGGAGTATTTGAGTACCATCAACATTTTCCCTATCAGCTAATGACGTGAACCAGATCTGCATTGATGTTTCATATATTTTCAATTTCCTCCTATTGCCACTGATCTGGCCCAGACCAGAAGCTACTTTTGAAAAGTGTGATTTCCCTGTCAGTGGCTCTTTGGTGAACCATGAGGCCTTGTTCCATTTCATCATCAATGGTATTTATTGAATGTGTGCAAAGCACTGTACTAAGTGCTTGGGAGACTACAGTACAACGGAGTTGGCAGACATGTTCCTTGAGCATAATGAGCATTTTGATGTTTTACAGCTCAGGAATATCACTCAGCCTCTCTTACAGACATCTCTTCACCTCAATCTGGAGGGAAATGATTTGTGAGCCTGTGGTTGTGTGGGTACACAAAATGTAAAACAAAGTTATCTGCTATGAAATTGAGGGCAGTAATAATTTTAACTCTACATAGAAGGTATTTGTTATTACACTGCTACACTTACTCTAGTGGTCTAAAATTCAAGTCATCATAACCTACCTATAAAGATTAAAAATGGTGATTTGGGGGATATTGTTGAAAAGGAAAAGTGCAGAATGCTTATTAAAAGTTGCACAGATAAGAATTTAGTAATGTAGTCCTGAAGCGAGAATGCCTAATTGTGTGTGTAATGTCACAGTCTTACTAAATGAGGGTGGGATAACTTTTAATAACTAAATATTCTGATTATGCACATTGAGTCTCTATTGAAAATGTGCAAATGAAAGCAATTATTCCAAGAGTGAGTATCAAATAGAGGCCAGGGAGCTACTACTCACAATTCCAAAAATGAAGTTTTGGTAACAGATTGGGTGTCTTAATATTAGGAGATCAGCTGTGAAAGGAGGTACCCAGACCCTCTCTGACCTCATGGGCATCTCCCAGAGAATGTGGCTTTTAAGAGTTATTCTTAAAATCAATATCCTACTTCACTGATGATATTGAGGGCTGGGCCTAGGCCTAGGCATGGGCATCTCCCAGAGAATGTGGCTTTTAAGAGTTATTCTTAAAATCAATATCCTACTTCACTGATGATATTGAGGGCTGGGCCTAGGCCCAGTCCCTTGGAGTTGGGAAAACATTGTGGTAATGATGATAATTATGATGATGATGATAAAAAATGGTATTTGTTAAGCATTTACTTTATGCTAAACACCGTAGTAAGCACTGGGGTAGATACAAGACATTCAGGTCCCACTAGGGCTCCCAGATGTGTGTTTACTTGTTTTGATGCCTGTCTTCCCACTTCTAAATTGTGAACCTGTTGTGGGCAGGGATTGTCTCTATTTGTTGCTGAATCGTACTTCCCAAGCTCTTAGTACAGTGCTCTGCACAAAGTAAGTGCTCAATAAATACAATTAAGTGAATAAATGAAGTAAGAGGGAGAACAGATACTGAATCCCGGTTTTGCAGATGAGGGAATTGAGGCAGAAAGAAGTTAAGTGACTTGTCCAAGGTCCCACAGCAGGGCAGTGGTGGAGCCAGAATTAATTAATTAATTAATGTTGGTATTGGTTAAGCGCTTACTATGTGCCGAGCACTGTTCTAAGCGCTGGGGTAGACATAGGGGAATCAGGTTGTCCCACGTGGGGCTCACAGTCTTAATCCCCATTTTACAGATGAGGGAACTGAGGCACAGAGAAGTTAAGTGACTTGCCCACAGTCACACAGCCGACAAGTGGCAGAGCTGGGATTCGAATTCATGAGCCCTGACTCCAAAGTCCGTGCTCTTTCCACTGAGCCACGAGAATTAGGACCCAGGTCCTCTTACTCCCAAAGCCCAACAGAAGCAAGACACGCAAGAAGCATCTTATATCCTAAAATGATGTAATAATGGCATTTATTAAGGACTTACTGAATGCAAAGCACTAAATGAAGCACTGGGAAAGAATACACTGGTGGAAATTAGACATGATATCTGACCCTTGGGAGGCTCAAAATCTGCCCCCTACTAAAAAAGTAAGCCCCATGTCGGGCAGGGACTATGGCCTAGCTGTTGTGCGTGCATCTATCCCAGAGCTTAGAACAGTGCTTGATACAGAGTAAGTACTTAACAAATACAAAAATAACAAAAGTAATAATAATAAGGGAGAAGGGATTGGGGACAGGCACATCAGTAGTTACCTTGTCTTATGCTGTCAAGTCGTCTCTGACCCTTAGCGACACCATGGAGGTATCTTTTTCAGAACACCCCACCTCCATCTGCAATTGTTCTGCTAGTGTATCCACAGAGTTTTCTTGGTAAAAATACAGAAGTGGTTTACCACTGCCTCTTTCCATGCAGTAAACTTGAGTCTCCACCCTTGAATCTCTCCCATACCCTGCTGCCCATCACTAGTGAGTTTTGACTTGTAGCTGATTGCCTTCCACTCGCTAGCCACTGCCCAAGCTAGGAATAGGATGGGTATGTGTCTGCTTGACTCTCCCTCCCATAGTCGAGACTGGTAGAGTACTGGAAACTCTCCAGGTGCAACCCTGAGAGGGGACATCAGTACTAAACCATCATAAAATATAAAGACAAATACATGCAATAAAAATGAAAATCAGCAGGAAGCAGTGGCTAGAGAAGTATAATTCGAGCCACCTTGTGATCCAAAGCCCAAGGCTAACCTGCAGCCTCCATGACTGCTAAGTCTGGAACATGAATTGGCCAGAGAGTGAGACCAACATAGACCTCTCCTATGGAAATACAATGGGGAACCTGCTCCAGAGGTACTTGACCTCACCCTCATTTCCATTTGTTAGTGATCAGGAAATCATGTTGGACATGGACTTTGAACCCCTCCTCTTGAAAGTGCTACATAAATTCAGAGAAATAAACCTGGGACAGATTTACATCCTAATGTGAATGTCCAAGTGTGACAGAAGAAGGAAATCCTGAGGAAGTAAGAGAAGCTGAATGACTTTAGAGTGGAATATAGGTACTGATTCATTTCCATTAAACACCTTTTCACATTTCGTTCTTTCTTTTCTGCTCTCCATTGAGTCAGATAGTCATTCAATAGTATTGAAGCATGGTGCAGTGGAAAGAGCACGGGCTGGGGAGTAGGAGATCATGGGTTCAAATCCCGGCTCCACCACATGTCAGCTGTGTGACTTTGGGCAAGTCACTTAACTTCTCTGTGCCTCAGTTTCCTCATCTGTAAAATGGGCATTAAGACTGTGAGCCCCACGTGGAACAACCTTATCACCTTGTATCCTCCCCAGCCCTTAGAACAGTGCTTGGCACAAAGTAAGTACTTAAATGCCATCATCATTATTATTATATTTATTCATTCATTTATTCAATCATATTTATTGAGCACTTACTGTATGCAGAGCACTGTACTAATTCAGCAACAAAGAGACAGAGTGCTTACTGTGTGCAGAGCACTGTACTGAGCACTTCTGAGAGTACAATACAACAATATAACAGGCACATTCCCGCCCTAAATGAGCTTACATTCTGTGGGGCCTGGGGGTGGTGGGGGGGACAGACATTAATATAAATAAATAAATTACAGATATGGACAGATATTCTCCACTGGGGTGAAACACGCATGGTAACTGTAGATGTAGAATAAGAAAAAACTCTAACTTCCATAGAAATGCTTACAGTTTTTGCAATCAATCAATTTGATCAATTGAGTGCTTAATGGTTATAGAGTACTATACTAAGCACTTGGAAAATGTACAACACAGCAGAGTTGGCAGATGCGATCTCTACCAACAAGGAGTTTACACAGACTAATGTGCAACTTTCTACAAGAGTTAACCGGTCCAAAAAAACAATTAAATGGTACAGTGATCCTGTATTCAGCTCAGGAAGTGTGAATTTTACTTTGCTCCTTTTAGTCATTCTTTCTGTCCAAGAATTTTATAATGTGGAGACCACAGACAAAAACAACTGTGGGATCAATGGCAAGAGGTGGCGGTGCTAATCCCAGTTCTCCAACTAATGTGCTGCATGTCTGTGGCCAAATTGCTTAACCTTACCTGTGCTTCAGTTTCCTCATCTGAAGAATGGGTATGAAATGCAAAACACCTTCTCAACCATCAGATTGAAATGTTCTACCTTTTGTGGTTTCTGACACAGTTCAAAAACTCGATCACACTTAATAACTTCGAAACAATTTCAATTTGGAATCTAGCTACATCCTCCCAAATGTTTTTCTCCCATTTTTATTGTGCTCTTTTAATCTCAACAGTGTAGCATTCCTTTGTTCACTTAAATGTTTAGTAAAATGTGCATGCGACTGAAGTCATCTCTTTCGTCAACAACAAAGAAATTTAGGCATGCCAGTGTGTTTTGTGTGTGCCTATTTACCAGATGTCCTAGTTTCATTTCTTTGCTCTCTGTGCCAAGCAAAGAGGAAACACAGCCTGGTCCGTTAGTTTGCTTATGGACTAATTGGTCCTGAGAAGATTTTGTGCTAATTGATTTACAATTCTAGCTTCATAAAAATTGGCAATATGGGAACTAAATAATCGTTTAGAGTTTTGATGTCTAGAATGCCAATGAAAGAGAATGTAGTTTCTTCATATTTTGTAACACCCTGAGCTAACTGAGTTTCCAATGCACGTGGAAAAGAAAAATGGAATTCAATTCTGTTCACTGCAGCAAATTGTTATGGAAATTTGCTCTCTCCTGGTTTGGGAGAATAGGTGCCAGCACACAGAAATAATCAGTGAGTCAAACATATTGCCACAACCAATGTAAAATTCCACTTTTTTAGATATGAAGCCTCCTATTCTCATATAGTCTTGAAAGAATAAAACTTTTCATCCAAAGTTTCTGAGCTACAAGAATTGCCCCTGTGTAATGTTTGCAGTGGGGTAGGATCACTCAAGTAATGAACAGTACTTCCTGAGCACTTACCGTGAAGACTGTTCCGGGTGCCGATGGTGGCAGAATACTGTTAGCTCACTGTGGGCAGGGAATGTCTATTTATTGGCATATTATATGCTCCCATGTGCTTACTACGTGCTTTGCACACAGTAAGTGCTCAATAAATACAACTGAATGAATGAATGAATGAATGAATGAATGAATGGGTGCCTATATTTCTTGCCCTGAAGAAGCTTACCTTTGAAGGCATCAGAGGGGCTTTGTCTGAGTCAAGGAGTTCCCAGGGCACTGGCTCTGGTCCTCCCTTCTTGTGCAGGTTCATGGTGTAATCAGAGGGGTTGGTCAGGAAAGCTCCAGAAGTCCGATCAGAGTATGAAGCCTCCCTTGGATCCCAGGACATTTTGGAAGGAGCAAATTCATGGTGCGGGCAGAGAGCCAGGTCATGCTTCAATAGAAATCAACCTAGTTAAACGGGGTTCACACTGCAAGCCCTGGGGTGGGGGGGGGTGTTTGTGAGAGAGAGAGAGAGAGAGAGAGAGAGAGAGCAAGAGAGAGAGAGCAAGAGAGAGAGAAGGAAATGCAGTCTGAGACGTAGCATGGCCTAGCGAAAAAAGCACAGTCTTGGGAGTCAGAGGACCTGGGTTCTAATCCCTTTTCTGCCTCATGTCTGCTGGGTGACCATGGACAAATCACTTAACTCTCTGTGCTGCAATCTCCTCAACTGTAAAAGTGGAGATTAAACCACTAGTTTTTTTATTTGTTTTTATGGTATTTGTTAAGCACTTACTAGGTGCCAGCCATTCTATTGAGCACTGGGGTAGATAAAAGGTTGGACACAGTTCATAGGCTACGTGGGGCTCACAGCTTAATCCCCATTTTAGAGATGAGAGAACTGAGGCACAGAGAAGTGAAATGACTTACCCAGGGTCACACAGGGTCACACAGCAGTCACAGGAATTAGACTCCCAGGCTCATGCTCTATACACTAGGCCATGCTGCTTCCCAAAGTGCTCATGTTCTAATCCTACTTAGACTGTGAGCCCCATACAGGACAGGGACTGTGTCTAACCTGATTATCTTATATCTACTCCAGAGTTTAGAAGAGTGTTTGACACGTAATAAACGCTTAACAAATACCATTTGAAAAAAATGCAGCACCCTCCCGTTTGGATGTCTTTCTACAGACATGTTTTTATTTCTAGTTTGCTTTCACCTCCTCCACCCAAGCATTAGCTGTTACCATTGCAGACAAAATACCTGGCCAAGTGACTCATTGGTCTGTCCCAGGGTGACACTGCAGATGGTCTTATGTTATGGTCTGATGCTCTTTCTGCTTAATTTACAAAACATGAGAGTAAACACCAACCAGTGGCTTTTTCTCCAAGGGATATTATGATGATACATGGGATGCAGTCATGTAGTCACTTCGTAAGAATGAGCAGAAAGGTATGTGTATATATATTATATATATATATTTATATATATGAATGTGTGTGCATGAGTGTGTGTGTGTGAGTGTGAGTGTGAGAGAGAGTGTGTATAGTAACAATGGTGTTGCTGTGCTGTCCTGAAAGAGAGCACCTATACAGTTCATCAGGGAAAGCCACACATACAAAGAAGAGGCAACCCCGATGTTGATCGAAAGAGCTTTCACTGGACTTTGCATTTCCAAGTGTTTCTTTAACCCAACACCAGCAGAGAGCTTGACCAAGCCGAAGCATGCAATCAAAAAACTGGGAAGCAAAGAGTTTGGTCATTTGGTGCAGCCCGCAGGAAGATGATTGCAATTCATTCTCCCACACATTAGGATTCTGGAGCAAAGCAGAAAGCCACAGTCCCCATCTGTTCCCCTGGACAGACATGAGGCTCTATCACTGCTCTGGTTGTATCAATGCCCACTAAGCAAGAAAATGGCCACAGCACCAAATTCGGCATAGGCTATTTTGGGGTGCGAAGCTGGTATGATAATCACTGCATTGCAGATGTGGTCTTTTGTAGCACAATTCACTTCAGGGCTGTGACCCTCCAGAACGTGGTCTTGTGTGGTAGCTGCTATCTAGTCTTAAACAGCTCCCTGAGGTCCAGAAGAGATGCCCATATTTCTATTTTTATGCATCCTGCTGTTTGGCACTTAAAGAGGTTATTCTTTGTTCAAAGCAGTGGCAGCATTTGCCGCTATTGAAAATACAAGCAATTGTACCCAAGGGCTAGAACAGCAGCCAGTCCAATGGTGGCCTGGGTTAATGGAGCCGACTTGGAATAACGGTAGATCTCTGATTTCTAGATGACCAAGGCAGCTTTCCAATTCATCGGCGGCGAGCACAATTCAGGGCAGCAGTCATAGCGAGCCCAACTGGAAGACCAGCTAATAGCTTTAACGGTGGGGCCAGGGGTGTCTCGCTAAGATTTAGGTCCATGTGGAGGAGCCTGTTTCTTCTGGCTTGGGCTCACAGGCGGGGTTATTATATTAAGAGTCAGATTGTATTAAGAGCCTGTCTACTTGTTTTGTTTTGTTGTCTGTCTCCCTTCCTTCTAGACTGTGAGACCGTTGGGTAGGGATTGTCTCTATTTGTGGCTGAATTGTACTTTCCAAGCGCTTAGTACAGTGCTCTTGATACAGTAAGTGCTCAATAAATATGACTGAATAAACTGAATGAATGAAGGGACAACACTGACAGATATGTTCTTTTCTTTTCACGGTTGGATGATAGAATCAATAAGATTTCACTCTTTGAGCTGTGCTTAGAACGAAGTCCACCACAATGAACTGAGTAGAACCAAAGACCAATTTTTTTCAATGTAATGTTGTATCAGTTGAAATTTCCAGAGAGAACAAATCTGTTTAACGCTAATTGCATTGTGAAAAAAAGACTTCATTTTAAAAGGATTTTTCTGAACTTAAGGCACTCTTACAAAAAGTTTAAGAAAATCTGATGAGGAAAACGTGCAATGCATATTTTGTTGTAAGGGGCAAACTCTACTGGGATTACCTGACAGGATTTATAACTCTTTATAAAACATTGGTGTTTAAACGTTTCTACTACCTGTCATTTTTTTTTTTTTTTGGTCAGTTTGTCCACTCTATTAGATTGTAAGGTCCTGGAGAGCAGCCCAGATCACAGATCATTTTTCTAAAAAAAAAACCTTCAGTCCTTGTTCCGTCACACCTTACAAACTTCCAGTGGTTGCCCATTCACCTCCACATCAAGCAGAAATTCCTTACCACTTGCTTTAAAGTACTCAATCACTTTCCCCCTCCTATCTTATCTCACTGATTTCCTGCTACAACTCAGCCCTCAAACTTTGCTCCTCTCACATCAACTTATCGTATCTCAAACTTGGCTATCTCACTGCCAACCACTCAACCACATCCCATCCCTGGCCTGGAACTCCTTCCTCTTTCATATTCAACAGACCATCACTCTCCTCATACTCAAAGCCTTATCAAAATCATATGTCCTAAAAGAAGCTGTCCCCAACTAAGTCCTCATTTCCCCAACTCCCGATTCCTTCTATGTTATTCATTCAGTAGTATTTATTGAGCGCTTACTATGTGCAGAGCACTGTACTAAGCGCTTGGAAGTGTTATCTATGCATTTGAATCTGTTCCCTTGGGACATTTGATATTCACTCCACTCTCAGCCCCTCAGCACTTATGTTACCAATTTGTTTTAATGTCTGTCTCCCCCTCTAGTTTGTAAACTTCTTGTGGGCAAGGAACATGCACACAGTATTAAAGATTGATTGTTTCTGTGTTCTCCCAAGACTTCTGCACAATTCTTCACTCTCAGGAGGTGCTCAGCAAATATCACTGGTGGTGAAATACTGAACTTTTCCTCTGTATGCTTCTCTTCTGTTAATCTTATTGCTGCAGTTAACAAACCTGCAATACAGTAAAGATGATTCCAGAAACACAAATAAATTGAGATTGAGCCCGTAATTACTAGGGCAGCAATTCTCAGTTATGCCCTGAGACCTCAGATAGCCTTGATTGATGACCGGTGGGCAAAGAGCATCTGCCGAATATCAGTGAGCTCTAGTTCTAATTTTTACTGAACTGTGCTAATTGCCTATCTCTGGATATGTTGGGCATCATGGGCTGAATAGACTTCATTTTCCAAACTTCTGAAAAACCTCTTCAAGCCCTTCTTAAACTGCCACATTTACTTCCATCAAACCCATCACTTAACGGAGACATTAGATGTTAGTCTATGGTCAGATCATCATTACACACTTACTTAGAACTCCTCTGGGCTCTGTGGTAGTGTATTATTGTAGAAAAGCATTCATTTCAAGAATCCATTTAGAAAACTCAGTTGAGGTCCCTATGGGGGTGGAAGAATCGGAGCCCTGAAAAGCCCAGCCCAAGATATTACAAAGTTAGAGTTAGAAGTTAGAAGTTAGTCTGAATTCCTCAGACTGAACACCACTGATGGATTGATTGAACAAAATCCCATTACCATGTCCCACTGATGCTAAAATATAAACTCCTTGAGGGCAGAGATTGTGTCGATAAGCTGTATAGACCCTCCCAAGAGCTGCTACAATGTTCTGTGCAAAGTAATTATTATTATTATTATCAAGTGCCATCGAGTCATTTCTGATTCACAGTGACTTTATGGATATATTTTCTCCAGAACACAGTCATCTGCTATAATCCGTAATTTTGCTAATGGTTCTTCCATTATTGTTGTTATGGTTTTATCCATCTAGCTACTGGTCTGCCTCTTCTGCATTTTCCCTGGGCTTTTCCTAGCATTAGTGTCTTCTCTGGAGAATTAATCCTCCTGATGATGTGTCCAAAGTGTGCTCATCTAAGTTGAGTCATTTGGTCTTCCAAAGACCACTTTGGCTTAATTTGCGCCAAATCCCATTTGTTTGTTTTTCAGGCAGTCCGGGGCATTCACAAAAGCCTTCTCCAACACCACATTTCAAAAAAATTGATGCTCTTTCTACCCTGTTTTTTCACTGCCCAGCTTTCAGATTCATACATTGTCCCTGGAAACACCATAGAATTGACAATTTGTATTTTTGTGGCAATTGTTACATCAGCACATTTCATGACTTTTGCTAAACTCTTCAAAGCAAATCTGCACAAAGTAAGCACTCAGTAAATACCACTGATCAATTGACAGGTCTAGATCACCCAGAGGAATCCTTCAGAGTGGAGGATAGTGCAGCCAATTACTTGATTCTGTCCCACCAAGCCCCTCATGTGCAACTGTTTTCTGCAGTCCTGAGCTGTTCAGGATCCTTGGAAAGATACTCAGACAGATCTGAAAACACTGCAACTGAGACTAGAACCTGTGTCAGCTCTCTCTTGCTTCCATGAGCTTTCCACTAAGCCATTTTGACTCCTCAAATTTGCCATTGCAAAACCTGAGTCCTTAGACTGCACCATCCAGATTAACAATCTGCCCTGATGGTTGTACTGCTCAACTCCACCTCAAGGTGTGAGAGAATTCAGTGTTCTTTAAAAACTTCACTGGGGTTTTTTGGGGGGATGGTACTTATCTGCTTCTAAATATGTACCATTTATTTCAGTTGCATGTGAGATGCATGGCACTATGGATAGAACACAGGACTGGGAGCCAGAAGGTTATGGGTACTAATCCCAGCCACTTATCTGCTGTGTGACCTTGGGCAAGTCAATTCACTTCGCTGGGACTCAGTTATCTCAGCTGTAAAATGGGGATTAAGATTGTGAGCCCCAGGAGGGACAACCTGACTACCTTGTACCTATCCCAGTGCTTAGAACAGTGCTTGGCACATAGTAAGTGCTTAACAAATACCATTGTTATTATTATTATTATTAAAATCTACAATCCTAATTTTTTCCTTTAAAATCAAACTCATAACTTAACTCTTAACTCTAAATGTTTGCAGAAAATGGAGAAACAGAAGACAACTCTAAAATTGGCCTTTTCTGTAGAACATCAAGCAATAAGTACAATTAACTGAATGATTGATCAGTCACCTTCACTCTCTACATTTCAGTGGAAAGCATAGAAACTTCTACAAACTGGATTTTTTAAATTATATTTGTTAAGTGCTTACTATGTCCCAGGAACTATAGTAAGCACTGAGACAGATACAAGCTAATCAGGATGGGATTAGTCCCCATTTTACAGATGAGGTAACTTAGGCCCAAAGAACTGAAGTGACTTGCCCAAGGTTACACAGCAGACAAGTGGCATAGCTGAGACTGGAGCCCAGATCCTTCAGACTCCAGGGCCCATGCCTTATCCACTAGGCTATACTTGCTTCTCTAAAAGTCATATGCTAAAAGAGACTAATACAGTTTTGGTGATAAAGATTCTTACTTTGATTAATCTTTCCTAGCTGCATCATTACTTTTCAAGAGTTTGAACGAATTTAGGATTTATTACTTGCTTTGGATATTTTACTTGTGAACAGGTGTGATTTCACAAAAGGTTATAATTGTACTCATCCATGCCTGCGAGCTTCTGTCCCAGGAAGCTTTCTGGTAATTGTGTTTTATACATAACTTAGATGACCATAAAATGCAAGCTGGGGTTTGCTAGTGAGGAGAAATATAATCCTTCGTATGCTCCAAGCCTGAATTTCAATATGCCCTTTGATTTTTTTCTTAAATCAACAAATTATAGTAGACAGCCTCAATTTGGTATCTGTTGCCCAATGCAGAGGTTTATTTAATCATTGAATGGCATTGTGGCCTAATGGAAGGAGCACTAGCCTGGGAGTCAGAGGACCTGAGTTCTACCAATACCCTCTGCTCCACTGTCTCCTCTAGAAGGCACAATTGCTTAGCTCTGAATTTCTGAAGGCCTGTGGTCCTGGCCCTGTTAAGCTGAAAAGGATATGAGCCCCTACTCTTCATCCCCCCAACTACTTCCCCTTCCCCAATTAAAAAATGCCAGAGAGCCTCCATGGGGTGAGAATTGATGTGATTGCTAATAATTAATGGATAAGGAGCTTACAGTCTAATCTTTTCCTGATACTTTCCATCACCTGGATCATTCTCTCAGAACTAGCAGAAAGTGTTTGAAACGGTGTTCCCCGATGGAGACCCAAGCAGTAGCCATAGCAACCCCTAGAACATCGCCAGCCCCTCCCATCCTAAATTTGGAGTGCATTTTCATATTCTCAAAGCTCTTTCACATTAACTCATTTCTCCTCTCACTAGATTGTAAACCCACTAGATTTTAAACTTCTTGAGAGCAGAGATCATGCCCACCAACTCTATTGTACTGATCATTTCCCAAATGCTTAGTATAGTGCCCTGCACACAGTAAGGGTTCAATAAACACCACTGATAGGTTGACTGATTGACTGATCCCTGTGAGGCAGGTCTTACTAGCCCGATTTTTCTGATGAGGAAACTGAACCTCAGAGAGGTTAAATGACTTACCCCAGATCATATAGTCTCCCAGTTCTGGGATTTAGAACCTGGGTCTTCTCATAGTCTTCTATCTACTAGGCTAGACTGCCTCCCTCAGGATCCTCCTGCCTCATCTCCTTTGACAGCACCATTATTATGCATGAGCAAAGTGACAACAATCAGTCATAAGAATGGAGAATCTGTCATTTTAGAGAGAGAGGCTAAGCTGAAATCTTCTCAGGATTCTCTTGTGTCTTGATATCTTTCTCTTAACCTCAGCTCAAACCATAGCACATAGCACTAAACCCAGAATCAGTAAAACACCCCCAGGGCCCCTCCAGGGGTTGTACTAAAAATAAATCATTAAACTCAGAAGGAAATTCAACTCTTTGTTGAAATGCTTTCAGTTCGGTGATGTACAGAATTCTTCTCCATGATAGATAATTTTTCTCTTTTGAGATTAATCTCGGGGAGATGCTTTGATACAATTTGTCAAGACTAAGAGCTATATACACCTCACAGATACTTGTAATTGTTCAGGAAGCTTAGCTGTAAGTGGGTTATAGAATGTCTAACAGATTATCAACCAATAATATTTATTGAGCATTTTGTGGGCAAACCACTGTACTAAGCAATTCAATCAATAAATCATATTCATTGAGCACTTACTGTGTGCACAGCATTGTTCTAGATGCTGGGGAGAGTACAGTATAATAAATTGTCAATCAATCAACCATATTCACTGAGTGATTACTGTGTGCAGGGCTCTGCTTGGGTGAACACGGCAATATACAAACACATTCCCCGCCCACAACAAGCTTTCAGTCTAGAGGGCATGTGTCTTGCAATAATATCTTGCAATCTCAGGGAAACAGACCCTGAGATAATTTAGAGATAGGTGGAAGAATGAAGAAGGACCTGACCCCGCTGGATAGAGGCTTTAGGAATGGAGATGCCCTAAAAGAAACAAGACAGGAGCAACAAGCAGAGAATGCAGAAGAATACCAGAAGAATTTCCCCACTCCTCAAGAAACTCCAGTGGTTCCCATCCACCTCTGAATCAAGCAAAAACTCCTCACCACTGGCTTTAAAGCACTTAACCAGCTTGCCCCTCTTACCTCACCTCTCTGCTCTCCTACAACCCAGCCCACAGAGTTCATCCCTCTGGTGCTATTCTAAACTGCATCTCGATCTCATCTAACTTGTCACTGACCCCTCGCCCGTATCCTACTTCTGTCCTGGAATGCCCTCCCCCCATATCAGAAAGATAGTTGCTCTCCCCCACTTCAAATTCTTACTGAAGGCATGTCTCCTCCAGGAAGTCTTCTCTGACTTAGCCCTCCTCTCTTCTTCTCCCACTCCCTTCTGCACCACTGATACTTGATCCTTCATTCATCGTCCTTTCCTGCCCCACGGCACATATGTATATATCTGTGTACACTTGTAATTCATTTATTTATATTAATGTCTATCTCCCCCTCTAGACCGTGAGCTCGTTGTGGGCAGGGAATGTGTCTGATGTTAGAGTGTACTCTCCCAAGTGCTTAGTACAGTGCTTTGCACACAGTAAGCACTCAATAACTAGGATTATTACTAATTAATTCCAGTCTGGCCAGGAAACAAATCTCAGAGAAGCAGCATGGCCAACTGGAAAGAAGTCAGGCCAGGAAGTCAGAAGAGTTGGGTTCTAATTCTGGCTCTGCTACTTGCCTGCTGTTTGACCTCGATCAAGTCACTCAACTTCTCTAGGCCTCAGTGTTTTTACATGTAAAATGTGGGTTCAATACCTGACCTCCCTCCTGCTCAAACTGTGAGCCTATGTAGTATAGGGGCTGTGTCCAATCTGATTATCTTGAATATACTCCAGCATTTAATACAATGTTTGGCTTAACAAATGCTCTTATTGCTATCATTATTCCTTGGTTTAAAAGTTAGCCCATCAATCAATTAAGCAATCATTCATTCAATTGTATTTACAACTACAGACGAAGATGGGACGTTCTGGAGAAGAAGATGTGTCCACGGAGTCACCATGGATCGGAAATGGCTCGAAGGCACAACAGCAACTTTGCGCAGAAATCTGTACTAAGCATTTGAGGGAGTGTGTCAAAAGTGAAAGACATAGTCCCTTTTCTCAAGTAGGGTCTAAAAGGAGATATGAGCAGACATAAATGATTTGTCAATAGAAGTGCAGGAGAAAGAACAAGTACATAACCTTCTTGAGGGCAGGGATCGTGTCTATTTATTCAATTGTATTTTCCCAGGCACTTATAGTAATAATAATAATAATGTTGGTATTTGTTGAGAAGCAGCGTGGCTCAGTGGAAAAAGCACGGGCTTTGGAGTCAGAGGTCATGGGTTCAAATCCTGGCTCGGCCATTTGTCAGCTGTGTGACTTTGGGCAAGTCACTTAACTTCTCGGTGCCTCAGTTACCTCATCTATAAAATGGGGATGAAGACTGTGAGCCCCACGTGGGACAACCTGATTCCCCTGTGTCTACCCCAGTGCTTAGAACAGTGCTCGGCACATAGTAAGCGCTTAACAAATACCAACATTATTATTATTATTAAGTGCTTACTACGTGCAGAGCACTGTTCTAAGTGCTGGGGGAGATACAAGGTCGTCAGGTCGTCTCACGTGAAGCTCACAGTTAATCCCCATTTTACAGATGAGGTAACTGAGGCACAGAGAAGTTAAGTGACTTGCCCACAGTCACACAGCTGACAAGTGGCAGAGCCGGGAGTCAAACTCATGACCTCTGACTCCGAAGCCCAGGCTCTTTCCACTGAGCCATGTTCTGCACAGAATAAGTGCTCAATAAATACTGTTAACTGATATGACAAATCACAGCAATTCCCCAGTCTGTAGTGTGGGTTTCCAGACCAGATAATTACTATTCTCACCACTATCTTATCAGCATCAGCATCATCATCATCAACAACGGCTTTTTTACGCAAACCTAATGTGGGAAGATCACTATATTGAGCACTTGGGAGACCACAAACATGTTGATAGACATGATCTCTTTGAGATCTGGAGAAGCAGCATGGCCTGGTGGATAGAGCATGGGCCTGGGAGTCAGAAGTACCTGGGTTCTAATCCTTACTCTGCCACTTGTCTGTTGTGAAACCTTGGGCAAGTCACTTCACTTCTCTGTGCCTCAGTTACCTCATCTGTAAAATAGGGATTAAGACTGTGACCCCCCAAGGACTGAGTGCAACCTGATTAGCTTGTATTGATCCCAATGCTTAGTACAGTGCCTGGAACATAGTAAGCACTTAAATATCATAAAAAAATAAACAGTCAGTTCAACTCCAAATAATAACAATAATAATAATAATGTTGGTATTTGTTAAGCCCTTACAAAGTGCTGAGCACTGTTCTAAGTGCTGGGGTAGATACAGGGTAATCAGGTCCCATGCAGGGCTCACAGTCTTAATCCCCATTTTCCAGACGGGGTAACTGAGGCACAGAGAAGTGAAGTGACTTGCCCAAAGTCACACAGCTGACAAGCGGCGGAGCCGGGATTAGAACCCATGACCTCTGACTCCTAAGCCCGGGCTCTTTCCACTGAGCCACGCTGCTTAGAAGCCTCTTGTTGTGAGAATAACGTGGGGTCAAGGACACAAATGAGTTGCACAACTAGATAGAATGAATAGTAATAGCATCACATCCAATGCTGCATCCTCTTTCTCTATCTCTGTTGGCAGCAAAATCATAAATTGCTTAGATTCCAGTGAATAAGTATGATAGTGTTTAGAACATAGTAAGCACTTAACAAATATCACAGTTATTATTATTGGAAGTACTCAGTTAATGTGGATTTTGGATATATTATACCCTTTCCTCCTGCACATGACTCTCAATGAAACTAGCAAATGGAGATATCAAAATCAGGAAGTTTAGTTAGAAAAAAGTAACTCACTAATTGCTTATCAAGATGGTGAGATCTGTGACCACATTGTAGAGGATACAAAGACAGAAAGATATTTCTTATGTCAGTTCTTCTGTCCCTGAGTCTGGTTATAGGCAGGGAACTTTGCTAATTCTGTTGTACTCTCCCAAGTGCTTAGTACAGTGCTCTGCACAGTAAGCCCTCAGTAAATACCATTGATTAATTGATTGTAAAGGTAACTACAAAATACATCTGGTGGCACATTGGGTGCAAACATTTTGTTTTTCCCCCTAATTTGTAGACCTGATTGGATTGGACATCTCCTTCTGGATGTCCAACCGCCACCTTAAACTCAACATGTCCAAGACTGAGCTCCTTGTCTTCCTTCCCAAACCCTGTCCTCACCCTGACTTTCCTATCACTGTGGATAGCACTATGATCCTTCCCATCTCACAAGCCCACAACCTCAGTGTCATCCTTGACTCTGCTCTCTCATTCACCCCACACATCCAATTCATCACCAAAATCTGCTGATCTCACCTTCACAGCATCGCCAAGATCCGGCCTTTCCTCTCTATCCAAACCACTACCTTGTTGGTACAATCTCTCATCATATCCCGACTGGATTACTGTAGCAGCATCCTTTCTGATCTCCCATCCTCCTGTCTCTCCCCGCTTCAGTCTATACCTGACTCTGCTGCCCAGTTATCTTTCTACAGAAACACTCTGGGCATGTCACTCCCCGCCTCAAAAATCTCCAGTGTTGCCTATTAACCTTTGCATGAAGCAAAAACTCCTCACTCTTGGCTTCAAAGATCTCCAACACCTTGCCCCCTCCTACCTCACCTCCCTTCTCTCCTCCTACAGCCCACCCCGCACACTCTGCTCCTCTGCCGCTAACCTCCCCACTGGGCCTCATTCCCGCCTGTCCCGCCATCGACCCCTGGCCCACGTCCCACCTCTGACCTGGAATGTCCTCCCTCCTCACATCCGCCAAACTACCTTTCTTCCCCTCTTCAAAGCCCTACTGAGAGCTCACCTCCTCTAGGAGGCCTTCCCAGACTGAGCCCTCCCTTTCCCTCTGCTCCTCCTCTCCTCCCCAGTGCCCTTACTCTCTCCCTCTGCTCAACCCCCTTCCCCTCCCCACAGCACTTGTATATAATTGTACATATTTATTGGTCTATCTATTTTATTAATGATGTGCATTTATCTGTGGTTCTATTTATCTATTTTGATGGTATTGATGCCTGTGTACTTGTTTTGTTTTATTGCCTGTCTCCCCCTTCTAGACTGTGAGCCCATTGTTGGGTAGAGATTGTCTCTATTTGTTGCCAGACTGTACTTTCCAAGTGCTTACTACAGTGCTCTGCACAAAGTAAGCACTCAATAAATATGATTGAATGAATGAGTAAAGCATGCTGATTTCATTTTCATTTTCTCACATCCTGTAAGAGAACAGTTAATAATGTTGGTATTTGTTAAGCGCTTACTATGTGCCGAGCACTGTTCTAAGCGCTGGGGTAAACACAGGGGAATCAGGTTGTCCCACGTGGGGCTCACAGTCTTAATCCCCATTTTACAGATGAGGGAACTGAGGCACAGAGAAGTGTAGTGACTTGCCCACAGTCACACAGCTGACAAGTGGCAGAGCTGGGATTCGAACTCATGAGCCCTGACTCCAAAGCCCGTGCTCTTTCCACTGCGCCACGCTGCTTCTCTGTGGTAACAAGATTGTGTTACTAAAGTGCTTTTAAGGAGACATCAGAGCTGAGGCCCTAAATTTTGTATATTTAATAATTGTCATATTTACTAATAACAATGACTACAGTCATTATTTAACAGTTTTCCGTGCACTAAGGAGATACAAGATTTTCACCTCAGGCATAGTTCTTTCTTTCCCCGTGGAACTCACAATTTAAGGGGTAGGGAGAGCAGAAAGGCATCTTTTCTTCATGTGACAGGTTCTATCTCTGAATCCCAGGCTCTTTCTGATAGTCTTGGTGCAGGAGGTAAACAGAACTCCAACTTCATTTGCCTTCTTGCAGTGTAAAAGCAAGTTTGAGAGCTGCTGGCCAAATTTCTAAAGGGTTGTTGGGAGAAAACATGTCGGAGTGGAGGGCTCAGGCCTTAGAGAATAGTAATAACAATAATAATGGCATTTTTTAAGTGCTTAGTGAGTGTCAAGCACTGTTCTAAGCACTAGGGTAGATACAAGTTAATCAGGTTGGACACAGTTCCTATCCCACATGGGGCTCACAGTCTTAATCCCTATTTTACAGATGAGGAAACAGGCACAGAGAAGACAAGTGACTTACCCAAAGTCACACAGCTGACAAGTGGCAGAGCTGGGATGAGAACCCAATTCCTTCAGACTCCCAGACCCAGGCTCTATCAACTATTGCCTTCTAGACCCAGCTCCACCACTGGCCTCACTTGTGACAGGCAAACCACTAAGCTTCTCAGGGCCTCAGTTTCCTAATGTATAAAATGGGTTTGAAATTAAGAAAGCAGTGTGACATAGTGGAAAGAGCACTGACTTGCAAAAGTTGCAACTTCTCTATGTCTCAGTTACCTCACCTGTAAAATTAAAGTACCTTAAAATTTCCCTTGAACTCTTGTGATTAGTCAAAGCAACGAATGAAACCTTCATTCTCAAATTAACCCCACATCTTAAAAACTCCCAAGTTCCTCTTGTGTGCATTGAAAATGGCTTTTGGCTCACATTTAATAAAAAGAATTTGAATTCAAGGTCATGTGTGTGTGCATTTGAATATGTGCTCAGGACTCATCCTCCTATGCACTTTCGGTCTACATCAACCTAGTACAAACACTTACTTCCTTCCTTACTTACTTGGACACTTACTTCCTATTTAGGAAATACTCTAACCCTGTTAGGATTTATAATGGATTTCAGGAACTAAAGTGTTATGGGAAACAAGCTACATACTGGATAGTTCCTCACAGGAAATCATGTAAGGACTCACAATGTAAAACAATAACATTGACACAGCAAACAATAAATTAATCAATAATCCAAGATATCAATTTAAACCAAAGGAGCTAGGCGATATTCTGGTCCAGCAGTCTTTTGTAAATAGTCTGCCACTGTAGTAGCAATGGGAAATTGAAATGGGCTCTAGTCCTCATATTGTATTTAAGCAGGATAAACTTCATTTTGTTCTTTTTCTTTTGATTTCTAATCTCTGTACACTGGTTTAGCCCAGGAAAGGGGATGGGATTTAAAGGGGACAGGATTTTTGAGGAAGTGGTCTCCTTCCCCAAGCCTCTTGGCTGACATGGAATGAGCCATTCTGAGCTTCACATATTTACAATTTTTGGGGGGGCTTTTTCTACTTTTTCATTTACTACATGTGACATGACATCCACTGTCAAATCCTTTGTGATGGCTAATATTCTATACCTTTGTTGTGAGTCTCCCTCATCAATAGGGTTCAAATTGAAGCCAGTCAACAGGAAGATTGTAAGCTCCTTGAGGGCAGGGATTGTGTCTACCAACTCTTATCTTGTACTTTTCCAAGAGCTTAGTACAGTGCTCTGCTCACAGTAAAGGCTCAGAAAATACCATTGTTTGATTGATAAATTAATTCATTGAATCAATTCTTTCAGTGGATTGATAGGAAGACAGTGAGCAGACGAAGACATTTCTCTTTTTATGGTTCCTCCTCTGACCCAACATAATAAAGAGGGCTTCTGGGAAATTCTGGTTCTCCCATCCCTGGTATCCTGGCGAGTGTGTTGAGCATTTTGACCTTTAACATTTTCCATACTCCTTCTCTACCTATGGAGTCACCTCCACACTGTACCCACTCTGACTGGGGCAGTCTGTGCTAATAAGAATCCATTGTATAGCCAGTATACAGTTTTCTCTTCTGTACAATGTTCTCCCTCCTTCTTAGACTGTGAGCCCCCTGTGGAAGAGACACTATCCCTGATAAGATTATCTTGTATCTAATCTGAGAAGCAGCATGGTCTAGTGGATAGAGCTCGGGCCTGGGAGTCAGAAGGACCTGGATTCTAATCTCAACGCCTCCCCTTGTCTGCTGTTTGGCCTTGGACAAGTCACTGAACTTTCCTGGGCCTCAGTTATCTCATCTGTAAAATGGGGATTAAGATGAGCCCCATATGGGATGTGGACTATGTTCAACCTATCTTCTATCTACCCCAGTGCTTAGTACTGTGCCTGGAACATAGTAAGCGCTTAACAAATACCATCAAACAAAAGGTATCTCAGTGCTTATTAAGTGCATGGAGTATAGTAAGAGTTTAACAAATGTTATTTATTATTATTACTATTATTATTATATAATTATCATGTCATTATAATAATAGTAATAATAATTAATAACATTTGTTGTTTGTTAATAATAATAATAATAAACTACTCCTACCCAAAGTCTCAGTGGACACTGGGTCCAGGGTACAAATCTGTCCAAGAAAGAGTACCATCCAACCTGTCACCTGGAGAACACACAGGACAGGCAAGGGAGGGAGGGGATGAAAAAAATTGAAATTTTCTGTCATTCAGGATGACGGGGTAGCAGCAACATTCCTGGATCGGGCCCATTGTTGGGGATTCTGAGTTATTTTTTTTAATACTAACACATGCAGAGTTTTTTTAATGGTATTTGTTAAATCAATGGTAATTACTCAGCACTTAGTGTGTGCAGAGCACTGTACTAAGCACTTGGGAGAGTACACTATAGCAGAGTTGGCTAATATGTTCCCTGCTCACAATGAATTTACAATCTAGAGGGCGAGATGGACATTAATATAAATAAATACATTGTGGATATTCATTCATTCATTCAATTGCATTTATTGAGCACATACTGTGTGCAGAGCACTGTACTAAGCGCTTGGAAAGTACAATTTGGCAACAAATAGAGAGAAATCCAGCAATGGGCTCACAGTCTAGAAGGGGGAAACAAATAACAAAACAAAATTACCTTCTGTGGGGCCGAGTGAGGGATGAATAAAGCGACAAATCCAGGTGCAAGAGAATGCAGAAGGAAGTGGAAGAGGAAATGAGGGCTTGGTCCGGGAAGGCCTTAAGAGTTTACTATGTGCCAGGCACAAGATACACAAGATAATCAGGTCAGACATAGTCCCTGTCCCACATGGGGCTCACAGCCTTCATCCCCATTTTACAGATAAGTAACTGAGTCCCAGAGAAGTTAAATGACTTGCCCAAGGTCACACACAGACATGTAATGAATGGAGCTGGGATTTGAGAAGTAGCTTGGCTCAGTGGAAAGAGCCATGTGCTTGGAGTCAGAAGTCATGAGTTCTAATCCTGGCTCTGCCACTCAGCTGTGTGACTCTGGGCAAATCACTTGACTTCCCTGTGCCTCAGTTCCCTCATCTGTAAAATGGGGATTAAGACTGTGAGCCTCACGTGGGACAACCTGATTCCCCTATGTCTACCCCAGCGCTTAGAACAGTGCTCGGCACATAGTAAGCGCTTAACAAATACCAACATTATTATTATTATTATTATTATTCTATTATTATTTTTAACTCAGGTTCCTCTGATCCCAGGCCTGTATCCTATCCACTAGACATGCTGCTTCTTGATTAATCAAGAAATTAAATTAATTAAAATAATAAATCAATTAATAGCATGTTTTGAGCATCTACTCTGGGTAGAGCCATGTCCTAAATGCTTGGGTTGCTACTTATTGTTCGTGACTCACAGTTATTATTCTTTGAATCTGTCTCTCCCCGCATTTGGATTGTAAATCTCTTGGGGACAGAGACCAAGTATAAAAACTCTCCCTAGCAATCAGCAGCACATACTGAGCACTTACTCTGTCAGGAGCACTCCTAAGCACTTGGGGGAATACAACAGAATTAGTAGACGTGATCTCTGCCCTCAAGTATTTTACAGTCCTGCAGGGGGACAGATTTTGTGCATCTCTCTGTAGCCCTCCATCTCTCTCTGCCTCTCTGTCCCTGTAACACTCTGTCTCTGTCCCTGAATCGCCCTGTCTCTGTAATTTCTGGGTCTCTGTCTGTCTCTTTTTGTCTGTCTCTCATCTTTCTCCTTCTGTCTACCTATCTCAGCCGTGGAAATTCGGTGAATTCCGAAGAGAGCCTCCTTACCCTTCAAAAATAACCATCGTGTCCAAACTGCAGCTACGATCTGCAGAAGGGCGAGCTCCAGCCCTCCGTTTTCTGTCACTGCCCCCCTGGGATAATTGCAGAATTTTACAGGACACTCGCAAGTGGTGCTCATTCAAGGTTCCGGTCCTGGATTCTGAATGCTGACAGAAGTAAAACTCAAAAACGAACTTCGCTGTAGAGGCTACCGGACACTTCTTTAATCTCACTCCCAGAAGCTCTTAGTATAAATAGGGGGGCAGGTGAGCCTCTGAGAAGGTGAATCAACTTCTCTGCCACTGCAAGATGTGGCAATTTCTTGTGGTGTAGCCAGTTTCCTGTGCTTTTTTGCGTACTGGAGAAGTTACTGTTGCCTTTCAGTCAGCGAAAAGTGCACGGAAGATTAGCAAGCATCATGCAGACAGAGCCGGTGCCTACTCACCAGGGAGATGAATCGGGTCAGCTTTGCGGGAGCATCAGGTAATAATGTCTTTTCCCCTTCCCACTTTTATTTCTATTTTCATTTTCTGTTTTTTTCCGTGCAAACGGGTGAGGTGTCATCGTCTTTATAAGCCTCTGGACTTTGTCTTTCTAAAGGTGTCTCCGTGGTGCGCTGGGAAAAGGGAATTTAGAGCTTTTGGTCCATTCGCCTGCCTGTTTTTGGGTGATACCTACAAGCTTGGTGGGGATGTGTGCAGAATTACTGAGGCGCTTTGTTTTTTTAAAAGAGAAAGTCCTTTTGGCTTTGTCGACTCCCCTCTCCACGTGCTTTATAAGGGATAAAATCTCTGGTCCCGATAGTATTTCTCGAGGTTGCACTGGATCCGGGATGCAGCTAAAATAATCATCATCCTAATAATGATGGTATTTGTTAAGCGCTTACTATGTGTGAAGCACTGTTCTAAACGCTGGTGGGGGAGGGGGCGGGCGCGGATACAGAGGGATTAGGTTGTCCCACAAGGGGTTTACAGTCTTCATCCCCATTTTACAGATGAGGGAACTGAGGCACAGAGAAGTTAAGTGATTTGCCCAGAGTCACACAGCTGTTTGCTCAGATTTTAATCCTGTAATGTTTTTTATGACTTGGAACATCTATCTCCTGCGTGGTGGCTTCTTCTGTCTCTGCCTCTCTCTCTGTCTCTGTCTCTCTCTATGTCACTCTCTGTCTCTTTCTCTCTCTGTGTGTCTCCCTCCCTCCCTCTCTCTCCCTCTCTTTCTGTCTCTCTCCCTCTCTGCCTCTCCCTCCCTCTCTTTCTCTCTCCCTCACTGTCTCTGTCTCTCCCTCACTGTCTCTGTCTCTCCCTCCCTCTCTTTCTCTCTCCCTCACTGTCTCTGTCTCTCCCTCACTGTCTCTGTCTCTCCCTCCCTCTCTGTCTCTCTCTCCCTTCCTGTCTCTGTCTCTCCCTCCCTGTCTCTGTCCCTCCCTCCCTCTCTGTCTCTGTCTGTCTCTCCCTCCCTCTCTGTCTCTCCCTCCCTGTCTCTGTCCCTCCCTCCCTCTCTGTCTCTGTCTGTCTCTCCCTCCCTCTCTGTCTCTCCCGCCCTCTCCTTCTCTCTTTCTCCCTGCTCTCCAGAGAGGAAACACGTGTTGATGGTGAAATACCAAAATTATGCCCCCCCCGAAATTTGTCCTGATTCGATGCTTTCCCATTTCCCTAGGATTTCACCAATCAATCAATGAATCCATCAATCAGTCGTACATATTAAGCGCTCACGGTGCGGAGCGTTGTACCAAGAGCTGGGGAGAGTCCACTACAACCGAGTTACACCGTACCACAAAAACCTGTCTGTTGTTTAAATCTGTGGACCTAATTTTGTACAACGTGTGCCTGGGTGCGTCTCTTCCCGCCTAATGGGTGCCTGTGTGTGCGTTTTTGTGTGTCCGTGTTTGCTCTGTGAATTTGTGTGTCATCTGTTTCTCTGTGCGTGCTGCTGTGTCTATCGCGGCCACGGTCTATTTGTGTGTATCTGGTATTGTGTGCACCTGTATCTGTGTCACTGAAGGTTTGTGTCACTGTAGGTGTGTGAGGCTGGTGTGGATGCAACAAATCGGGTTGGACAAGGTCCTTGTCCCAAGTATGGTCCCCCCCACCCCGCGTGTCATTTATTTATTTATAATTATCATTATTCTAATAATAATAAGGCATTATGCTAATAATAATGGAGAAGCAGCGTGGCTCAGTGGAAAAAGCACGGGCTTTGGAGTCAGGGCTCATGAGTTCGAATCCCAGCTCTGCCACTTGTCGGCTGTGTGACTGTGGGCGAGTCACTTAACTTCTCTGTGCCTCAGTTCCCTCATCTGTAAAATGGGGATTAAGACTGTGAGCCCCACGTGGGACAACCTGATTCCCCTATGTCTACCCCAGCGCTTCGAACAGTGCTCGGCACATAGTAAGCGCTTAACAAATACCAACATTATTATTATTATTAATGATTATGAGGATTATTTTTCTGGTAGACTGTGAGCTCGTTGTGGGCAGGGATTGTCTCTCTTTATTGCTGTATTGGACTTTCCCAAGCGCTCAGTACAGTGCTCTGCTCAGAGTGAGCGCCCAGTCAATGCGAATGAATGAATGAATGAATGAATGAATGAATGAATGAATGAATGAATGGGAGTGCGTGTGCAGGGTCTGCTGCTCCTGTGTGTGCCCGTGCCTGTGAGGCTGTGTGCCTGGTTGGTTGTGTGTGCAGGTGCACCCAGGGCATCGGGCGGTTGCAACCGACCCTGTTTTGGTGCGGGCAGTTGGGGGAGATTCCGCAATGGGGCGGGCAGAGGCTGAGCGGAATTTCTATAATGCAGGGAAGGGATGATGCCCCCTGTCCCCTCTGCCCCTCCTGCTATCCCTTGGCACTGGCCGGCGTTCCTCGGACGGGGGTCGGGCTTGGGGTGAACCAGGGGGGGCACGTCCGGGCTGCGGATCCGCGAGGACTGGCCGGGGGATGCCAGGGAAAGGGGGGTGCCAGGGCGTGCCAGGGCAAAGGGGGTGCCAGGGCAAGGGAATGCCAGGGCAAAGGGGGTGCCAGGGCAAGGGAATGCCAGGGCAAAGGGGGTGCCAAGGCAAGGGGGGTGCCAGGGCCCGGGGTCACCAGGGCAAAGAGATGCCAGGGCAAGTGGGGTGCCAGGGCAAGGAGGGGTGCCAGGGCAAGGGGGATGCCAGGACAAGGGGGTGGTGTGAGGGACCCCGGGGATGCCAAGGCAAGGGGATGCCAGGGCAAGGGGACACCAGGGCAAGCGGGGTGCCAGGACAAGGAGGGTGCCAGGGCAAAGGGACACCAGGGCAAGCGGGGTGCCAGGGCAAGGGGGGGGTGTCAGGGCCCTGGGCAAGGGGGTGCCAGGGCAAGGGGACGCCAGGGCAAGGGGGTTAAACCTGGGGGGCTGCCGGGGGGGGGGGGGTGGGGGGCCGCGCGTGAACGCGCACCAGGGTCCGAGTGTGTAGATGCATGTGTGCCTGTGTGCATTGAGAGTGCGCGATGCCCGGGTGTGCGTGAGGGTCTGCACGGAGCTGCCCACGGCCCCGCGACCCGCATCCGGGAGACCCCAGCCCCCGCAGGAGGAGGGTGCGGGGGGAGCTCAGAGAGGAGAGACCCCCGCACCCCAGCATCCCCGCCCCGCACCGCCCATCCCTCCCCGCCCCTTCCCCCCCGGGCTGGAGCAGCGGCACCAGCAGCAGCGGCGGCGGCGATGGGCAACGAGACCCGGAGCAGCAGCATCCTCGGGGCCTCCTCCTCCTCCTGCTCCTCTTCCTCCCTCCCGCACCGCCCCGCAGGTCCTTGCTCCCCCGGCCGGGCCATGGCGCTTCCCCCGGGGCCGGTGAGTAGCCCCCCGGGCCGGCTGGCCGGCGACCAGGGGGTGGGGGCTGCTGGCCGAGGTTCTGGAGGGGCAAAGGGAAGGGGGGGAAGGGTCTCTGCCTAGGCGCCCCCAACCACCTGCTGCCCCGGCCGGTGCCAACTGGACCCCTCCCCCCCCAACCCGGCTTCCCTCCCTCTCCCTGCATCCGACCACCCCCCCACCCTAAAGGGCTCCAGGCTTGACCCTCCTTCCCGCATCCCTTCCCGCATCCCACCCCCAGATCCTTCCTTCCTGAAGCAGACTCTGCCCCCCCCCCCCGGTGCCACCCCCATCTCCTGCATCTCTCCAAGAGGCTGCAGCCAGTCCTCCCCCAACCCCAAATCCCTGCAATCCTTGGGAGGCGGGATGGGGGTCGGCCTCTTCTCCTCTCCCCCGTTCTTGGGTTTTTTTTCCCCCCAAACACGAGGAAAACATTGCTCTCCCCTCTCAACTTTCTTCCCCCCAAACCCTACCCACACCCCCAACCCTGGCTCCCTCCTTTGCCTGGAGATATCCCTCCCCCCCCAACCTTGTCTCCTGGGTGAGTTTCTGTTCCTATTCCTTCTAGGGACAGACCCGCCGCCGGCCACCATGGGGGGGGGGTCTCTGGTCTGGGGTCTGGAGAAGCTGGGGATCCCTCTCTGGGAACTCCCACCAATCCTCCTCCTCCTCCCCACCTCCCCCTCACACAGGCATGCGAAGGCACGCAACATCATCAGGGGAGCCAAGGAGGGAGCTCTGGTTTGGGACAGGACCAAAATGCACTTGGACATCGTCTGCATCTCTAAGGAGCCAAAGCCTTGAGGTACCCTGAGGTCCAGTGCCTAGAAAGCCGGGAGGCTTCTGGACAGTGGGGGAACTGGGGGTTCCCTCCTGATGGATAGCACGAGTCACTCAACAGCCCGGTCATACTGTCGGTGGAAGGGTTGTTATGGCAGCGGCCCGAAGCTGGGGGCTGCTTGTCTATTTCTGGGGTCTGGGCATGAAGGAATAGATATAAACACGCTGTTGCTTTTTAAAAAAAAAAAATTCATAAACCAGCATTCTCATAACAAAATAGGTTGTGGGGACAAAGTGTCTCTCCTTCCTCTGGCCTGTGGTTATGTGTCTAAAATCTGCTCTCTACTAAAGTGACTCCTTAGCAGTATATCCATGCATTCAGAACTAAAATCTCCATTCTTGGATTGCCGTACGCACTTTCAAAACACCTTATAAACTGCATTAGTAGTAAATGTGACGGGGGGGAGGGGAGGAGGCCACTGATTTTCCATTGAATATGCCATTGGTCTGGGGAGGAAAAAGTAAGAGGGAATGATGACCTAAGTTTTGATCATTTCAGTGTCAGCGGGTGAGGGGGGTAGGAAGATGGGCAGAGCACCAAGGCAAAAACTACCAGACACAGGAACAGTGTTCACAGAAAATCCACTACAGAGAGGCAGCCCCAAGCCTACCTATTTCCTAAGGAACAAATATATATACTTTACCTCAGTTATCCAGTTTAGTGCTTCGACTCTCCACTCCACTTTGACTAAGGCTTATGGTTGTTATGGAGATAAAAATGTGAGTCAGTAAGGGGTGGTTCAATGTAAATGTGGACCGCTGCGACTAAAAATCTAAAGGGACACTGTGACTAATAATTTTATGAATTTTTAAAAAAGAAAGCTAGGGGACAGTTACATTTCCTGTTTGGGGTTCAGATGATCATAAACATGGATTGTTTTTCTTTTCATTTCCTAAACTGGTAATTCCAAAGAAATATTTGAATTGATGTGAATGCTCACATTCTCTGGATGATTTTTCAATGATTTAATTATTCTTTAGGAGACATTTAGTGCAAGGAAGAGTTTTGTAAAAAAAAAAGCTACATGTCCTGTCTATGGGGAAAAAGAAAAAAAACGTAAAATTATATCAAATTGTTGGGTGAAGTGGTAAACACAGCATGCTACTTCATTGTCTATAGTAGTTGTTAAAAATCACACTCCAGAAGAGTGATTCCTTCAGTGAAAAGAATTTTTGAAAATCTAATGGCTTTAAATAGCCACGGCTTGTGATTCCCAAAATGCTTTTGGGGGTGGGATTGCATTGGTTTCATCATAACCTCTGACCTCTTTACCAGAAGACATGCTGTGAAGAATGGCTGTTTGCATCCTTGCTTAATTGAGACACAAGATGATTTCCTTTGTTTCATGTGGTTGCGTTTTTACTCACTGCTATTGCTGCAAGCGTGTTCAATTATGCACAGTAATAGACTATTGTAAATGGGGCAAAAGCCAAGAACTTTTGGGAGAGGGTTGGATGTTTCAAACCCCACAAGATCATATTGTACAGTAGCTCACAGCCACCTGTCTGACCCTGAGCAGTGACTTACTCCAGCAACAAGAAGTAGAGAATATGGAGCAATTCCTCAGGGAGTTCAAACCAACAAGCCACTTTGGCAAGAATTACGTGGACATTTCAGGCAAATGCATCTGTTGGCTGGAATTACCCAGATAGTTCCCTTTCCTTGGCAAGGGTAGAACTCACCAGACTGACATTGCTTGGTGGTCACTCCTGAAAAGACAAACCCGTGGAATTGAACAGATCAGGAAATAAATGGCAGTTTTTCCAAACGCTGGTTTAAGGAACTGCTGGGGGGAAAATAAGTCCATTTCTTCAAGGTGAGCTCAGTCTTTCCCTTCTCAAGGAGCCTGTTGGAACAGCCACATTTGGGAGACTGCACTTTAAAATGTGCTAGATTTTAAGTTCCTTGAGGGTAGGGATTTTGTCTTCTACCTCTAATTGCTCTCATAAATGATCTGCACACAGTAGGTACTCAATAAATACTATCCATCAATGGTTCAATCCAACCTTTGATGGGAACTGATTTCCAGTCAAATAAAATGAATTTGGAACAAATTTAAAAAGAAGACCTTAGGAGAAGGACATTTCAAAATCTTCTTCACCAAACCAGCTGCCCTAAAATTGCAGACCCAGAGGAAAATCCAAGAGGATAAGAAACCTAAACATTTCTGGGCTTCGGGCTCATAAGGGACAAAGATTCAAGACCATTATAACCGCTTAATAGCTTGTCTCATCACTATACTTACTTCTCCCTTTTCTATTTGCCTTAGTAGATATTTTCATTTGACGTTTGAATGGATATTTGCATTTTTATTACAAGTTCACAAACGGAGAGTCACATAGAAGATGCTGCATAGCATGAAATGCCTCTGATGCTTAACGTCTTTTGGCCCTCAAAAAGACCGTGCCTCTCTCCCTGCTCACATTACCTTTACAGATGAGACACTTTAATTTGTAGTAAATGTATGCCCCCTTTTCATGATCCTATTCTGTTCTTATTATCTGGGAAGAGGGCAAAACCAATCAATCAATCAGTCATATTTATTGAGTGCTTAATGTGTGCAGAGCAATCAATCAGTAGTATTTATTAGGCTTACTGCATGCACAGCACTGTACTAAACAGTTGGGAGATGATGATTTAACAGAGTTGATAGATAAGTTCCCTGCCCATGAAGAGCTTACAGTCTAGAGGACTAAATGAAAACCATTCTTCCTAGAAGAGCAAAGCATGTCCAAGCATACTTCAAAAATAGCATTTCCCCAGAACACCTCGTAGCACCCAAATTGCTAAACTCACAGACTCAACTCCAGCATTAGAGATGAATGGAGGTACCAGCCCACCTGAGCAGCTACATGACAAATGGACAGTTTAAGAAAAGATGCCAAGTGGGTAGCAGGCCCATATACATAGCCAAGCGCAAATCAGATTAATTTAATTTCCATAATTTATTCCTTACTGTTCAGTGAAGAGTGGATTTTCCTCTCCTGGGAGGAAGGTCACAGAGAGATGATACTATCAGTATCCATTAAGGGAAAAACCTGCTAAATAACCTGCAGAAGAGACGACTCTCTGGTGAAGAGAAATAGGTTTGGATATAAGAAATATAGTAGACACACTCTATAGAGCAGTCCCAAAAACCCTAATGGACACAAGTAACTGAGATTATTGTTGAAGAGTGCCAATGTTTCTGAGGAAACTGATTTTTGAAACAGTTTATTGTGACAGTCCAGCTAAAGCATGCAATATTTCATTACTCCTTTCTCATATGAATGCAACACTCTTGCGGTTAGAGAACTCCTGCTTAGAGATCATATTTTCACAGAGAATTGCAATCACTTTCCCTTTTAAAATATGAAAATTCTTTGAATAGTTCATTCATTCATTCAGTCATATTTATTTAACACTTACTGGGTGCAGAGCACGATACTAAGCACTTGGGAGAGTACACTATAACAATAAACAGACATTCCTTGCCCACAATGAGCTTTCAGTATAGAGGGTCTTTTCTGTTTTTTGGTTTTTATAAGCACCGTAGGGTAACCCCTACTGGGTAACAGTTCCCACCTGAGATTTTTGTAAATCAAGTCAATCCTCATCATTTCTTCAGCATGTGTATGTGTGTGTGCGTGTGTGTGTGCGTGTGTGTGTGTGTGTGTGTGTGTTGGGAGAAGGAGGAGGTGGTATTACTTGGGCATTTGTTTTGTGTACCAAAAGTTGGTTTACACCCAGGATTCAATAGTCACGTCATGCAGTAGGATTCTGAAAGAACTGATCTCAGTCAATAAGAATCAGTGACCCAGAGCTGAAATTTTAAATATCCCTTTCCCAACCCCAAGGAATGCTATCGATCAGGAAGTGATTTTGGGTGGGAAAAGGCATGTTTTAGAATTTCAAAATTCAATAAAGTGTTTACCCTTTTAAAGTTAAGCTCTGGTTTAAGAAGTATTGAGCCAGATTCTCTCAGTGCCCAATTTCTTTTTGAGCATGTTAAGCACCTCTGGACATTGGATTGCAATTTCTCTTTCTAACTAGAGGCCAAAAAAAGAGACCTTCTGTGTTGCAGCTATCTCAGTACCTAAGCATAGTGCTTGCCACACAGTAAGTGATTAATAATGTCTGTAACTGAAGCTGCTTTAAAAAGGTGGCCAGTGGGCATTAGAAAGGCTGTTTCTGGGTCCAATCTCAGACTAGTGTTTTATGTCCAATATGGTAATATTTACTTAATCATTCAATTGTATTTACTGAATATTTACTCTCTGCAAAGCCCTGGTCTAAGCACTTGGGAGAGTACACTATAACAATAAAAAGACACATTCCCTGGCCCCAGTGAACACAGTCTAGAGATGAGCTCACAGTCTAAAGGTTGTGAGCAATAGGCTTGAGAAGAAACCATGAATGTGTAGGTTTCCCTTCTTGACATTAATTAATCAGTAGTGCATACAGAGCTTTTACTCTGTATAGAGCACTGTACTAAATACTTGGAAGAGCATTCCCCTATCCTCAAGTAATTTACAATCTAGCAGGGGAGACAGACATTAAAATAAATTATCTGGTAGAGGCAGCAATAGAGATTAAAGATATATGCATTTATATCTTAAATATATATATTTTATATAAATGCTGTGAGTAGGGAAATGCTGGAGGGAATTGCCAAGCATTTAGGAAGTGAGGACTCAAGTGCATAGGTGATACAGAAGAGTTGAAGTGACAGTAGGTGGGGAGATGAGAGATTAGTGTGGGAAGGCCGCTTGGAAGAGATGAGATTTCAGAAGAGCTTTCAAGACAGGGAGAGCAGTGGTGTGCCAGAAGGGAGAGAGAGTTCCAGGCAGGACGGAGGAGGAGAGAGAAGAGAAAGAGATATGATTAGTAGGTTGATATTAGAGGAGAGAAGCATGGATGCTGTGAGAGAGGAGTGAGGATAAGTAGGGGGAAGAGTGCTGATTGAGTGTCTTAAAATCATTGGTTGAATGCCTGCTCGATGCCGAGAGGAATAGGCAACTATTGGAGGATTTTTGAGGACTGGGGAGATATGTGTGGAAAAATGATGTGGGCAGCAGAGTGAAGTTTGGACTGGAGAAGGGAGAGGTAGGAGACAAGACGTCATCCTGGAGGCTGATGCTGTAGTCATCCTTATATCTAGGGAAGGAAAATCTGACAGCCCTTGCTTCACTCTAGTAGTTTGGGATGGGCCCTCAGATTTCTACAAACTCCTTTTGAACCTGTTGACATTTTCAGCTGACACAAATTCCTGTGGTAACACTTTCCATTTTGTTTCCTTTGCTTTGACCCTACCACCTTCCAGCTGCAAAAGGTGTCCCTCTTCCTGTTTTGGGATTGATTCAACAGCAATTCCATGCTTGTTCTGCATACACTTCATGCTTTTGTAGATTTAATTTTGTTCCTTCTCAGTTTTCATCTTTTCAGCCTGAAAAATCCTCAGGTCTATAACCTTAAGTACTGTGAGGATAATCTGATTCATTACTAGTTTTCATTGCTGTCATTTGAAAATGTCCTTCTTTTACATGACAGTCAAAAGGAAGGAAAAAAAGAAATCAAGAGGAGAAATCTTCGTTTCATGAAGATTTTTCGGGCATCACACTGCGGTTTTTTAGACCCATCCATGACTTGGTAGGCCTACGAGGCTGGAAAAAGCAATATCAAATTTGGGATGGTTTGTAAAGGCCTGGAGAGGTCACCTTCTCCCAAAGGTCTTTGAAAAATATCTAGATACTGTGGTTTAAAGGATGATGATGAAACACTCTTTAGAATGGCTTCTTTGTCTCATGTGCACTGAGAGAGCTCAGGGTGGTTAGCAATGCCTGTGAATTGACCAGAGATTGCAATAAACTCTTTATAAAACCAGGTTATGGGACTAGGACAGGTATTATGACCCGCACTTCCTACTGATGTCTTATTCCTAGCATGATAAATCTAGAGTGGATAACCTTTTGGGTGTAGGAGCTAGACACACTGAGAATTACATTCCAGTGTAGAATATTTCTTGAATGAATTTATTGCAGTTCAGATGCAAAAACATTGTATTGCCCTGAAACGGAGGTGAGCATTTTATTTTATTTTATTTTTTTAATACCCAACATAAAAATTCCTTTGAAACTGATGTGATTTAATGAATGAATATTTTAGAAGATGACCCTGCCCACAGAGTGGCCATTAGTAATATGGCTGACTTACTGCACACTTCCACTGCTGTCTCCCTCTTTTGACAAATTCACTGCCTGTACAATAATGCTCCCATGGTGGGCCTGGGCTTTTTTTTGTCATCTGGATCTCTGCTGCTTCAGAGTGATGTTGGTACAGGGCTCCTTGTCTACCTAGTTGCTTGCCACGGTTGATGATGATGTCTTCATCCATTTGTGGCCCTTTCTCATTTCCATTCCTCAATCCTGAGGGTAGGGACTGCCTTCTAGACGTTTTCTTGGTGTTTCCCAAGTGCCCAGTGCAGGGCTCTCAGTTGGTAGCATGGCCTAGTGGATGGAGCATGGGCCTGGGAGTCAGAAGGACCTGGGTTCCAATCCTGGCTCCAACACTTGTCTGATTTTTTTACCTTAGGCAAGTCATTTAACTTCTCTGTGCCTCAGTTACCTAATCTGTAGAATGGGGATTAAAACTGTGAGACCCTTATTATCTTGTATCTACTCCGGTCCTAGTACATTGCCTGGAAAATAGTAAGTGCCTGACAAATACCATGAAAAAAATCAAACAGCAGTGGGCAGGCAATGTAGGCAGAGCCTTGGGCTAGGATGAGAAACAGTTGCAAAACTGATGATCCAAAGTATATTTTTGGTGATTTAGGCTTTAATCTGAAGACAAGTCTACTTCAAAACCTCATTCAGTTAATTGATGGAGGCTTAATTGCTTGGGTAGGATGTCAACAACCACTGAATAGTTAGAAATGGTCAGTAATCATCACAATGATTAAATATTCCATCTTAATGACACCATGAAGGTGACTCTACGGGGACATGTTTCTCAGGGTCATTCCTTCCTTCCCAGAATTGCTCAAGATGCTAGTCCAACTTAAACAGCATGGTCTAGTGGAAAGAGCATGGGCTTAGGAGTTAGAGTACCTGAGTTCTAATACCAGCTCTGCCACTTGTCTGCTGTGGGACCTTGGGCCCTTCACTGTTCTCTGCCTCATTTCCTCATCTGTAAAATGGGGATTAAATCCTACTCTCTCCTATTTACACTATGAACCCCTTATGGGAATGGGACTGTGTCCCACATGATTATTATGTATCTAGCCCCCAGGACTTAGTACAGTGCATTCCACATAGTAAGAACTTAATAAATACTATCATCATCATCATAAACATTATTATTATTTGATCCAAATCTCCATGTGGTCAGGAAACATACTTCTCTAACACAGAGAAGGAATGTGTCCTATTGGAAAGAGCTCAGGTTTGGGAGTCAGAGGACCTGGGTTCTAATCCCGGCTCCACCATTTGTCTGCTGTGCGACTTTGGACAAGCTGTTTAACTTATCTGTGCCTCAGTTACCTCATCTGTAAAATGGGATAAAGAATGTGAGCCCCACGTGGGACAACCTGATTACCTGTATATTACCAGCGCTTAGAACAGTTTTTGGCATATAGTAAGCACTTAATAAACACCTTAATAGCAACTCCCGCTCCCCAAAGTCCAGAGTTAGAACCATCCCCTCCTGTCCAATACCATCATGCCTGCGTCATGGGTTGTGTTTGATTTTAAAGCAGCAAGTCCAGCAACTAATCAATCATCTTCTCAGTCAATCAGTCAGTAGTACTGACTGACTGCCTACTGTGTGCCGAGCATTTTACTAAGCGATTAGGAGAGTACAATGGAGTTGTACACAATCCCTGTCTTCAAGGAGCTTACAATCAGTCAGTGGTATATATTAAGCATTTACTTCGTGCAGACCACTGTACTAAGCTCAGGTTAAGTGCAATACAATATAATTTATAGACAGAATGCCTGCCCTCAAGAAGCTTACAGACTAGTAAAATACTATTCCTACTTTTGAGCTTCATTTGGGACCTGATTGTCTTCTATGTACCCCAGTGCCTAGTACCATTTTTCTGCCTAGTACAGTGCCTGGGACATAATAAGCACTTATAAATACTACAATTATTATTGTAATTGTATTATTTAAAGTGCTTACTATGTGCTAAGCAGTGATTTAGTGCTGAGGTAAATACAAAATAATCTGTTTGAACAAAGTCCCTATGCCATACAGAACTCTCAGTCAAAATAGGTGGGAAAATGGGTATTGAATCTCCACTTTACAAATGAGGGATCTGAGGCACAGAGAAGTTAAGTGACCTGCCCAAGGTCACCCAGCAATCAAGTGGCAGAGACAGGATAGGTCCTCTAACTCTCAGACCTGTGCTCTTTCCACTAGGCCTAGCTGCTACTGAAAAAAAATACATTATTTACATTTTATTATTTAAAATTCAGTCCTATGTTGATGTTCTCAATCTCAAACATGAATTGCAACCATGTACATTGTTCCTCTGTGCCTCTCAATATCATTATCTATGTGTACTAATAATTGTGCATGCATATGCATTATATTTAGAGAAAGTTTCATTTAAAACACCTCAAGTCAAGGAAACTTACGCAAAATTCACAACATACTTAATTCTTCCTTATTGTGCAGTGCATAATATGTGATTTGTAATATAAATGTAAATTACATATGCCCTCTATAAATATTTCAAAATTGAATAGTATCTGGTTAATCTTCATCCAACATAAGTGGGCACCTTTCCATTTTAAAAATGAACTGATTTTGATGTGAAATTTCAAAGTAGATTTTCCTGGGTACACTTGTTTTTCTCCTGTTTGTTTTATTTTCCTTTCTTTTGCAAACCACTCAGAGGGGTGTGACATATAAATCTTAAATTTAAAACATATTTCAGTCTGATTTTTATACTGGCTCACATCCTGTCCAAACTACCCAAAAATAAGTATTTATGAAAGAATCTTTTAGTTTTACCTTTTACTTGATCTGTAAGGAGCACCAATGACTATTTTTTATTATGAATTTCTAAGGTCAAAATTAGCATGCATTAGCTTTCCTTAATGCCATCTTGAAAGAGGTTTTAATGATTTCTCCAATATTAACTGAGGTGATCAGATTTTTCCCTATCATACTAGTAGGTCCTTACTTCCCCTCTCAGGGCCTGGTGGGTTTGACAGGATCTCCCATGATCTTTACCTCAGGTCAAGCTCATTTCATGCTCAGATTCCTCAGCCTTTTCTGGGAGACTGGCAGAAAGAACTGGGAAGTTTGTGTCATTGGCTGGCAAGAGAAGGAAAGTTGTTATCTTTCACATTGAAAATCATGCCACTGAACTATTTTATCTAGGTCTTTCATTTACAGAACTCCCAAACTATAGGCAATCTCACTGGTTTCACTCCACCAAAAAGAAATTTTCTTGGCCTTTGACTTTCTTTGATTTCTATAGCCTTAATCTCGATTCAAAATCTGATGCAAACTAGTCAAGAGTAGGGTTTGGTCATTACTTCAATTTTTAGCAGCAACAATGCCTTTATTTACCAGGTTTGAGGAAAATAAATCCAAGTTTCTGGTTTCTCTAAGAACTTCCCAGAAAACTCTTTAAACGTTATCATTGAAACCATCAGAAAGAAAAGTGATGCAGATAACTAGAAATATGAGACACCATTCCTTGTTATTTTCTTTCCCTTCTGGGATCTTTCAGTCTAGTTCTAATTGAAAACCTGGCCCAAATTTGATATAGATTACAGCAAATCAGCCCCAGTAATTTCCCATAGAGTCTGGTGCCAAACTATCATTTTCCTCATCTTCCTGAAGTCCCCCTAATTAATTAATGATGGCATTTATTAAGCCCTTACTACGTGGCAGGCACTGTATTAAGCACTGGGATAGGTACAAGATAATCAGATGAGACACGAACCCTGCTTAACCTGAGGTCCACAGTCTAAGTGGGAGGAAGGCTAAGTATTTTATCACCATTCTGTAGATGCGGAAACTGACACTAGAGAAGATAGGTGACTTATCCAGGTTCACACAGCAGGCAATCTAAGTCCCATGTTTTTCCATTCTGCCAAGTTACCAGGCACATTAACCCATTACTTTACTTGTACCATATTCTATCTTTAGCATTTATGTATCTATATATTTTATTTGCATATTTATATAGTGCATAATCACATATTTATTCAGCTCTTCATACTACTTGTTCTATCCTTATTGTTCCTCCTAGTCACACCAAGTGTAGGTAATTTTAATCTGCCTGTCTTCCCTATTAAAGTGTAAACTTCTTGATGGCAGAGAACATGTGTCTTCCTTCTCTCCCAAATGCTTAGGATAGTGCTTTGTACCCAGTAAATATCACTGACGGTAGAATTCTAGATTGAATTTTCATACTTCTGTCTGCACAAAGAGTGTTAGGAGAGTCTCCGCATCCCTGGATTCATTCGTGTTTAAGAGTCATTCTGAATAGAAAGTTGGGTCCTTTTTCAAGAAATCCAAAGTCTGCAAAGCCCATTCAAGCCTGCTGAACCACGGTGAATAAACTTTTCTGCAGCTGTTTTTAAAACAAAGCTGCCTGAATCTCCTATCTGGCATATATTGGTATTCTATCATATTGCAAAGTGCAAGCACACAACATCTTCCCCATCAGTGTTTCATGTTAGCATGCATTCCTGACTAAATGACAACCTGAAATCCAGTGCATCTTTAAAGTATTTCATTCTTCCCTCTCCTCAGCTCACTACATAGACCAATCAATCAATCAATGGTATTTATTGAGCACTTATTCTGTGCAGACACTGAACTAAGCGCTTGGGAAAGTACAATACAACAGAACTAGCAGATAAGGTCCATTCTAATACTGAGCTTTACAGTCTGGAGAAGACAGACAGGCATTAATATAAATAATTTATAATACATAAGTTAAAGATATGTACATAAGTACTTTGGGGTTGAGGGTGGGGAGAATAGCAAATGCCCAAAGGTCAGAGATCCAAGTGCATAGATGATGCAAAAGAGAGAGTGAGCAGGGGGAAAGAGGACTTAATCGGGGAAGCCCTTGGAGATGATGTGATCTTAATAATGTTTTGAAGATGAGGAGAGTGGTGGTCTGATGTATATGGAGGGGGAGAGAGTTCCAGGCTAGGGGGAGGATATGGAAAGGGATTGGCGGTAAGATAAATGCTCTGCACAGGGTAAGTGCTCAATAAATACATTTGAATGAATGAATAAATGAGATTGGGGAACAGTGAGACCAAAGTAGACAGTAGGCTAATAGCATTATCCATTGAATTATAATGGAAATGGCCATAGCCCCTTGTCGTAAGTGGAGAACCAGACAGAGAGAAAACAGAATGTGGTCCAATAAATCGTAAACTCCTTCGACAGGAATCATGTCCAACAACCCTACTGAACTCTCCCAAGCAATTAGAACAGTGTTATACACCTGAATAAGTGCTCAGTAAATAACATTGATTGACTGAAACTCAAAATTAGATTTGAAAAAGTATCTCAACTACAATTGCTATGTTTCATTTAACAATGGTGGATTATCTCCTATTAAAATGTTCACCGTTGTTGTAGCAGTGATAAGAACCCTGCAAAAATGCATCATTTTACTAAATAATGTTGACACTGTCTTACCGGAAACACACCAAAAAAAACTTTTAAATTTGTGTACTGGCTTCTTTTTCCATTAGTTATCAGTTGTGTTTCCTTTCTCAGCTGATTAATATGTACCTACCCCAGTGCTTAAGACAGTGCTTGTCACATAGTAAGTGCTTAACAAGTACCATAATAATAATAATTAATATTATCATTACCTATCCACAAATCACTTTTCATCCAAGATTTCAAAGTTTGGGGGGTTTTGGTGTGTTTTATTTTAATGACATTTGTTAAGTGTTTACTGTATACTAACTGCTGGGGTAGATACCAGCTACTCAGGTTGGACACAGTCCATGTCCCACATGGGGCTTGCAGTCTTAATCCTATTTTGCATATGAGGTAAATGAGGCACCAGAGAAGTCAAGTGATTTGCCCAAGATCACATAGCAGACAAGTGGTGGAGAAGGGAGGATTAGCACCCAGGTCCTCCTGATTCCTAGGTACGTGTTTTACCCACTAAGGCACACTACTTCTAAGTGCTTCATGAACATTGCTCAAAATCAATATCCCCTTTGGAGAGATCATGAAATCAAGAACAAGAGTCATGCCTGTGGAACTAAAGCAAAGAAGATTCTGTTTATTTCCATCTACACTCCGACTCCTTTCACCACTGCATATTTGTTCATCTGGGTTTGCTTTTCTTCCCAATTAGTCTGTAAATAACTTAAGGGCAGGAGTGGTGTCTTTACATTTGCTGTATTTTACCAAGCACTCTTCTCAGTGCCCTGAACACAACAGCCTCTCAATCAATGTGGATAATGATGATAATGATGATGATTGATCAATTATCTGGTGCATATAGCAAATATAAAGTGCCAAAATTAATATAATTCTAGGCTAAAAGTCCCTTTCTTTTCCCCCCATCTTTCTCCCTCTCTCTTTTCCTTCCCCTCTCTAGCTAAATACCCTCTCTTGGGCCCAACCCCGTAGGGACCCCACTCCCAAGGGAAACACCTAAGGGAAACAGATTTGGAGAGCTATAAAATCCAGCATGGCCTAGGGAAAAGAGCTCAGGACTTGAAGTCAGGAGACTTGTGTTCTAACTGGCTCCACTAATTGCCTGCTGTGTGACTTTGGGCAAATCACTTCTCTGTGTTTCAGTTTCCTCATCTAAGAAATGGGAATTCATTACCTGTTTCTCCTCCCCTATGTGGTAGAAGGACAATGTCTGACCTGATTGTCTTGCAGTATTATCCCCAGCACTTGGAACATTATAAGCGCTTGATAAGTACCATAATATTAACCTAGCCTTTTCCCTTTCCCAGGGTGGGGAATCTACATTTCCTTATTTTATGTCATTATTTTCTAAATAGTGATGTGAGCCAAAACTCAGAGTTGACAAAATGTTGCCAGAAATTGTAAGAATCTTTGAAAATGTGAATACATGTTTGGAAGAACTTTTCTAGTGACAACAAACATAAATATCTGGGAAAGACTAGCTAGACATGTGGAGAACAGAAAAATAAATGTGGATTCTCCATTCTAGGTGGCTTGGATATTGACTTAGTAGTAGTAGAAGGAGAATGGCCTACTGAAAAGAGCTTGGGCTTTGGAGTCCAAAGACCTGGGTTCCAATCCCAGCTCTGCCAAGTGTCTGCTGTGCGATCTTGGACAAGTCAGTTCACTTCTCTGTGCCCCAGTTTCCTCATCTGTAAAATGGGGATGAAATAATAATAATAATTGTTATGGTATTTGTTAAGTACTCACTTTGTGCCAGGCACTGTTCTAAGCACTGGAGTAGATACAGGGTAATCAGACCATCACACGTGGGGCTCACAGACTTAGTCCCCATTTTATAGATGAGGTAACTGATCATTAACTTCTCTTTGAAGTTAAGTAGCTTGCCCAAGGTCACACAGCAGACAAGTGGCAGAGCCGGGATTAGAACCCGTGTCCTCGGACTCCCAAGGCCGTGCTCTTTCCACTAAGCTACGCCGTTTGCCCTTGGTCTTGGACACATCTCTGTGATTCTCACATGGAGAGATGTTTATCCTGTGGAAACTTTACTAACTCTGTAATGTGTTAGGGTACCTGTGACCTTGAATAAGTCCTCCTTTAGCAACTAAATTCAGCGCCTAATGGGAAAAGCATGTGACTGGGAATCAAACAGACCAAAGTTCTAGCCCCAGCTCCACCACTGGATGGCTGTGTGACCTTGGGTAAATCCCTAATCCACCCTGGGCCTCTTTCCCTATCTGTAAAATGGGGACATGAAACCTGCCACTCTCTAGTAGCAACAGTGTTTATTAAGCCCTTACTGTGTGCAGAGCACTGTTCTAAGCACTGGGAAAAAATACAGATGGGAATTAGACAGTTTCTGTCTCTCAGGGGCCACAAAATCTCTATCTCTTAGATTATGAGCCCCATGTAAACTGGGTCTAATCTAATTATCTTGTATCTACACCAGTGCTTGGCACACAGTAAGCTGTTAATAAATACCACATTGATAATCATTATTATTATGGTGTAATGATATTGTTTTAATAGTGATAATAATACCGTCTAAAGGGAATCCTGTTTAGAGTTGAAACTGAATCCCAGCTGAGATTTCTCAAGAATTCCTAAAGAGTCAGTAGATGTGCTAAGCTCCTAGACATAGCTAGATTCATTTTAATCAAAGCAAGCAATGAATTAAGCTCTCTGAGAGAAGGTTGATGCAAACAGGCATTATGACCTTCTTTGTGACTTTAGTTATCTTCTAAAATGTCCAGGGCATTAAACAATGTGATGTATTTTTTACAAAGAACAAAGAACAAATACACTTTAGGTCCCATTCTCTATTTCAATATTGTCTTTGAGCAGATGGGTTCTCTATCTGAATCTGACTCCGTAATTACACCCGATAATAAAATGCTTTCTCTAACTCACCCTCATTGGGTAAATGTAGTCTCTACAGAGTGTGCTGAATGATGGCTATGTTCATCAAGGATGGCAGACAATCAAACCCAGAGAAATAGCAATTCAGAAAGCTAGACAGGAACCGATGCATTTTTCCTCTTTTCCTTCTTCCTCCTTCCTGCCTGCATATTTTTTCAGTGTCTGCTTCCCCACATAGATTCTAAGTTCTCTGCGGCAGGGATCATATCTATTTCCTCCACTGTATTGACCCAAACACTTAGAAAAGTGCTTCTCACTCAGTAGGTGCTCATCAGTACTACTGATTGACTGACTGCTGGAAAAAATGAACATTATCTCTTATTTATAATTTATTATTTGAGTTTATTGAACCTGTACTCATATTCTCAAGAGAGCTAAAGGGATGATGTAGCAGCATTGTGTAGTGGATAGAGCCCAGGCCTGGGAGTCAGAAGGTCATGGGTTCTAATGCTGGCTCTGCCACTTGTCTGTGTGACCTTGGGCAAGTCATTTCACGTCTCTGTGCCTCAGTTATCTCATCTGTAAAATGGGAATTGAGACTATGAGCCCCATGTGGGACAGAGACTGTTTCCAAACTGGTTTGCTTTTATCCACCCCAGCACTTAGTACAGTGCCTGGCATATAGTAAGTGCTTAACAAATATATTATTATTATTATTCTGATCCTTCTGTCTTACAACTAGCTGAAATCCTGGGGATTACAGCCCCTCATCCCCAAGAGTCACTTTTCATTCGCTTCTTCCTATTATTCACCTCTCTTTTCCCACTCATATCTCTGGAATATTTGTCAATCAAATCCTCTGGATTGTAAGATCCTTAAGGGCAGGGACCATGTCTACTAACTCTATTCTCTCCCAAGTGCTTTGTACAGTGCTCACCACGCAGCATGTGCTCAAGAAATACTACTATTTGATTGATCTTCTTCTGGCTAATATTCAATTCTAGGGACAGAACTGGGATGGACAGTGGAGGGCAGGGCCAAATGATTCAAAATCACTGGTCATGTCCATGCCTGAGGTAAAATCCCTTTTACAGTTCACATGGGGCCAGTTGTTGAGTTTGCCAAGATTCCCCGTCATCTTTGATGCTTGAAAGTGCTTTTTAAAAATGGTCTTCAGAACACTTCACGACATATGCTGTATATATGTTACTGTGAATATGAGTAGCACTGCCAATTTAATGCTCGTCAGGTCTTTATTCCAATTTTTGTTTTTATAATCCTGAGCATGAACAACTACATTAACTTCCTATTTGTCCTTTAATTGTCTAGCTCAGGATCAGCAATTGTCTTTTAATTACAAGCATGAAATTGTTTTATTCAGTGAAGACGTCATAGAGGAAGTGACCGCAATGGAGTTCTTCTGAACTAGAGAAGTAAATTTGAACTTATTTACCTGTGGGTGGGGCAGCAATGTGGCCTAATGGAAAGAGCAAAGGGCTGGGACTCAGGAGACCTGGGTTCTAGTCCTGACTCTGCCCCTGGCCTGCTGGGGGACCTTGGGCAAGTCACTTAGCGTAGTTAGCTGGACTGTGTCCAGTCTGCTTATGGTGTATCTCCCCCTGCACTTAGTACATTCTTAGCACATAGTAATCATGTAACAAACACCACAGTGACCACAATTATTAACTGATGTGAAAGTGCTTTGGAAAAAATAAAAATGATATACAAGAAAAAAGATTATTATTAAAATCAAAAACCTTAAAAAAGCCAAGATCACATTCATGATCTATGTTCACCTTCCATCATATGCCTGACAGAGGTTCCTTTTTATGTTGATTATTGATTCAGGACCACCAATCAAGAATCAAGAAGAAGATCTTAGATAATAAGTTACCTCAAATCATCAGCCCAGTATGAAACAGCAGTCACAAATACAGCCATAAACAAAATGAAAACCATCATTAACGGTTAGTTTTTCCTTCCTCTATTGTGCTCTACTAAGAACTGAATACAGTGCTCTGAACATGATAGCCAGTCAATAAATACTACTGATTGATTGAAATTAAAGGCAAACTTTGCCTCTATGCACTATTACAAATGGAATTCCATAGGCGGCTCTGGAGGAAGGAGAAAAAAAGAGCTGAAAATAAAGGGAAACTAAGATGATCAAGGGGATGGAAAGGCTTAGGATCCCAGACTGGAGAGTGAAGACTGAAGGGAGATGGGAGTGAAGTTTACAGAATCATGATGGACTTGCACAGGGCAATTATGGAATTGTTGTTTGTTAAATCTTAGCCACCAAAATAAGAGGCACTCATTAAACCCTGAGGCGGTAGGATCATAACAGACAAAAAGGGCATTTCTTCACACAGTGAATAGTAAGGATAGGGAATTTGTTAACACAGGAAGCATTAGAGAAGCAGTGTGGCCTAGTGGATAGAGCATGGGCTGGGAGTCAGAAGGACCTGGATTCTAATCACAGCTCCATCCCTTATCTGCTTTACTTCTCTATGCCTCAGTTACCTCAACTATAAAATGAGGATTAAGCCTGGGAACTCCATGTGGGACATGGACTGTGTCCAACCTGATTAGCCTGCATCTACCCCAGGATAGTGCCTGGCACGTAGTAAGTGCTCAACAAATACCATTAAATAAAAAGGGGGGTTGTGCAGGCTGAAAATATCTGTGGGTTGCATTCATAGATTTGGTGGACAAAGAGAGAAAAGTTAGAGATTGAACATTAAATTGAGCACTAAAATCAACTCCTCCTGAAGTCTCAGGATTAAGTCCCAGGCACCGTCCCCAGTGGCAGATTGTCAGCATGTTGAGGAAACTGAGGCACAGAGAATCAATGAAGTGATGGTATTTATTGAGCCTTTACTATCTGGAGAGTGCTGCACTAAGTGCTTGGAAGAGTACACTAAAACAAAATTAGCAGTCACATTTCCTGCCCATAATGAGCTTATGGGCTAGAAGGCTGTCTAGAGAGTAAGGGGCTCTACCACTTGCCTGCTGTGTGAACTTGGGCAAGTCATTTAACTTCTCCGTGTTTTAGTTTCCTCATCAGTTAAAATGGAGATGAGATATCCATCTATTCTTCCTCCCCCTGAGACAGTGAGTCCTATTTGATTCAAGAGCTATGTCCAACCTGGTTTTATTGTTTCTATCTCAGCCCTCTGCACTGTGCTTGGCACATATACTAAAGAAATACCACAATTATTATTAGGTTCAAGATATCACACGGGCTTTTGCCTGACAGATGAACAAATCACAACACAGTGACGACACTGGGTTTGGGAGGAGGTAATTGGCAATTTTTTCCCCATCGCAGCGTAGACAAATGGTGGAAGCCAGTCCTGGCTCTGAACAGGAAGCGTTAAAATGCATAACAAATCCACTTGACCGTAAGCCGATTTTGACTTTACTTTTCGGAAGCTCAGACATTCTCTGAAATAATACCTTGGGTTTTAGCATTTACAAAAGGCAGTCCTCAAAGCAACATTTAATAGAGTCCGCTCAGAAGCACAGAACCAGTAAGTACATTGTTCCCCAAGCTGCTTGATCGCCCCTGCTGAATGTACTTCTATATTTAAGAGGCTTTGCAAACACTCATGTCCGGAGAACTATTAGAACTCTGAATAAACGAAAAGGAAAAAAGGGGAGAATCTCTATTCACCTGAGGAAAAGAAGAAAAGCCTAAACCAATTGAACTGGGAAGAATAAATTTGTCACACACAAGTTCAAAAGAATAACCATATCCAGCTAACCCAAGTATTGCCTGCTGAATATTTATGATCAATCTTACAGTTTTCTTGGAACTCAGATGTGCAGTGTGATTGGATATGTCTAGAGTACATGGTGTAGACAGTATTCACTTCTTTGCATTAAATTATGATTAAGGGGAAATAGTATGCATGAGCATAACAGCTTATGAGAAACAGGATTTACAAATCAGATGAATCGCCACTGCAGTTTCCATCTTGCATCATTGTGTTTATAATAATGATAATAATTGTGGTATTTGTACAGTTCTTAATATGTGCCAAGCACCATAGTATATACAAGATGATCAGGTCCCACATGCGACTCACAGTTTAGGTAGGAGGCAGAGTAGGCAATGAATCCCCATTTTGCAGGTGAGGTAGCTGAGTCACAGAGAAGTTAAGTGGGCTTGCTCATATAGCAAATGCATGGCAGAGCCTGGATTAGAACTCAGGTCCTCCGACTCCCAGGCATATGCTATTTCCACTAGGCCACTCTGCTTCTCTAATGGGTTAACAAATGATCTGCAAAGCATTCAGAGCCTATAGTGTAAGTACATCCTCTGACTTAGATATTTCACTGTGTCATCCCCAGCCATAGACCTTTGGGTGGCTCCTACTATGTCATGGTGATGACAAAGAATATTGTGGAGGCATATAAAGCATAGGAAATAGCTGGACAGTGGGTAATTTGGGTGAAATGTTCTCTTTGGGTGTAGTAAATCAAATCTAAATAACCCTTGAAATCAAAAATCCTGAGGAAAAAGTTCACTTTTGGCTAGTTTGGAGTACGTTTTCTCAGAAGTTTTTGGACTAATATTTTTAGAAGTTCTGTTTTTTCTTGAACACCCACTTTGCAGAGTGCACTATCCCAAAAGCTTGGGAAGAACAAAATAAAAAAGTAACATGCTAACATATCCCTAACAGGAAGCTTACATTTTATTGTAACAATAATAAATATAATAAATATATATTATATTATAAATTATATTATAAATATAATAATATATACTAAGCACTTACTCTGTGCCAAGGACTGAATTAAATACCAGGCTAGATACACTACAATCAAGTCACACACGGTCCCCCTTCTCACCTGGCGCTCACAGTCTAAGGGGGAGGGAGAATAAGTATAATAAATCAATAGTATTTGTTGAGCTCCTACCTTGTGTAGAGCATTGTCCTAAGTCCCAAAGAGGGTGATTTTCCATCTAGCTGGGGAGATTAACACTAAAGAACTGGAAGACAGAAAATAGTTGAGTAATAATGAAGAATCTGTCTTTGAAGGTTCAGGTCATGCCTTTCATAATTTCCGCAGAAATGCAGAAATGTGATTCTACTAGAAATTCCCTACATTATCCTTCATTTACTCACCTCAACTGAAAATCTTACATGAATATGAAATATATTACAATGTTAAAATGTACTATAGCTATGCAATGTGAAGGTATTGACTTGCAGTTATTTGTCTATTTTAATTAAATGTGGTATGTGTAATTCTACCAATATGTGCTATGTGAGTCATCTGCTTATCTGTCACCATGAACATTATAAAATTTTATATTAGCAAAAGATAGAAGGAAAACAACCGTTTTTGCTCATACACTGAACAACCATGAATTCAAAACTTCCTACTGAAATATCATTCTTTTTTATTTCTGTAGGAAATCAGCTGTAGCATATACAATATTTAACATCCACCAATCTTCAGAATATTCTGCAATATCTCAGAAGAATGAGGCAGATTAAAAGCAATAGAATTTCAGCAATAAGCCTGAATTTTCAGAAATCTGTCAATTTAAACCACCTCCTCATTTTAATGAGCTTCTTTACTGTGACCCTTTTTGCTCTCTGATTCTGAAATAGCAATCTGCATCCAGAAAGACAGAATGAACGGTGTTGTTTTTCCAGTAGACAGCATAAAATTTAAATAATAATGCATAGCAATTCTTTGCCTATTACAACTGGACTGAACTGATTTAGAATAAGGAGACTGTATGTTTACCCCCGCTGCCCATCTGGATTCATTCTCTGCTAGGCCTTGCAGGAGCTGGTCGTGGCCTAGTTTGTTTGGTTTTAAGGTTAATTTAATGGTATTTGTTAAGCGCTTACTCTGGGCCAGGCACTGAACTAAGCCCTGGGGTAGATATAGCTAACCAAGTTGAACACAGTCCATGTCCCACATGGGACTCACAGTCTTAATCCCCATTTTACAGATGAAGTAACAGGAATAAAGTGACCTGCCCTAGCAAACAAGTGATTAAGTTGGTATTAGAAATCAGGTCCTTCTGACTCCCAGGCCTGTGCTCTTTCCACTAGGTCATGCTGCTTCTCTTAATGTAGAGGAAAGAGCATAGGTCTGGGAGTTCCAATCCCAACTCTGCTCCTGGTCCATTCTGTGACCTTGGACAAGACATTTAACCCCTCTGGGCCTCAGTATCCTTATCTGTAAAATGGAGATAATCCTCTTCCTACCTCCCAAGGATATTAAGAAGTATAAATGATATCATTGATGTGAAAGCATTAAGGATATTTAAAATGCTAGACAAATCCAAGGCATTCTTATAATGAATGACAGAGAACATTTAGAATGCAAGCTGATCCACTACACTATATCCTTGAGACAGTGGGAAATTTGACAGAAAATCATGTTAAGGGCAGCATCTACAACTATGAATTAAAATTATTAAATACGTATGCAAGCAATCCTACTTCTCCCAGGCGATGGATGACAAAGAGGGATAAAGTGTATATTTGAAATCCCTGGATAGTCCAGAATTCCTACTTGCATCAATTACTCTAATATATGTCCCTGACTCAACCTTTTGCCAATGCTCTAAATAACTGACAAAACGAATGGCATAAGCTCCTTGTGGGCATTCAACATGTATTTTGTCTCTGTTGTATTCTCTCAAGCATTTGGCATAGTGTTTTGCATTCAATAAGTATTCAACAAATACCACTGATTAATTGGTACTAGGTGCTTACTATGGGGTAATCACTGGGCCAGATTCTGGGACACGTATATGTATATCCTGAACCAAAATGTTGCAGGCAGGAAACATGTCTACCAACTCTGTTATATTGTACTTTCCCAAGTGCTTAGTACAGTGCTCTGCACACAGTAAGCACTCAATAAATGTGAAATACCTAACAAAATAATATACTTATTTTCATCAAAGGCCAGAAAATTCACTTCCATGGATGAATGAATATTAACATCCTTCTGAAAGACCCCAATAGATCATTTCTCCACTGTAAAGCTCTGTAGGGGAACGATTTGGAAATCTGGGATTTGTCTTGGGCTTTGTCTTGGCCTACACTTCCAGGTCATTAATTCAGGAGTGATTTGCAGTTCCATAAAGATTTGGGGATCTCCAAAGAAATGTGCAGGGTTGGGGGAATCTGATTTCCTGCCTTGTTGGGAATCTCAGATTATCCTGAAATTGGGATTGAAACCTTTGGAATTCCACATTAGAATGATGTGAGTATACAAGAGAGGATTGTATCAACTTGAATCAAACCCAAAATATCTAGGTTATGTACTAAATATTACCCAAAGTGCATTAGACATTAGCTCTCAAATTTTTCGGGGGTCTTGCACACAGAAATACAGGGGAAACTGCCAAAATGATTAGAGATTAATGGAAAAATGATAAAGCAGTGAAGACACTATTTCTGATTCTTTTTCCCTGAATATCTGTTGAAGAAAATAATATTATCTTGCAGGAGGCTCAGATGCATTTACTTTGCTTCTCAAGGAAAAGTGGCAGCAAACCTTTTTCTCAGGGTGACTAATGCTGTATCTTGAACAAATAGCAAAGACTATCAGTTTCATTTATTTGTCCAGTTCCTTTGGGAAGGCCAGGTAGCTAAACAATAAGGTTGATGGGAAGAGTTGGTAATTTTTTTTTCTGCTTCTTTGAAAGACTTGAAATGATGAGTAATTAACAAAGTTCAGATCCTCCTTAGAACTCTCCGATAAATCTGATTTCTAATTGCTTTCACCCAGAAGTAGACCTTGCAGGAACTATTTTGCTAATTATGTAAATGAGACTCTTCTCTAGAGAGGTTCAGTGTTTGTCAGCATTTCAGACTTGCTTGAGTTCAGCACCTTCTTCTTCACACCCAAACCTTTCCCTCCACTGTTCTCCAAAGCGATTCGCAGACTTCTGCTAGACTGTAAACTCTTTGAAGGCAGAAAATGTGCCTTAAGCTACTGTTGTACTGCCTCAAGCACTTAGTACTGTGCACTGCAGTCGGTGGACACCACTACAACTACTGAAGCAGCATGGCTCTGTGGAAAGAACACAGCTTGGGAGTCAGAAGTCATGGGTTCTAATCCCAGCTCTGCTACTTATCAGCTGTGTGACTTTGGGCAAGTCACTTAACTTCTCTGTGCCTCAGTTGCCTCATCTGTAAAACAGGGATTTAAGACTGTGAGCCGCACGTGGGATGATCTGATTGCCTTGTATCTACCCCAGCGCTTAGAACAGTGCTTGGCACATAGTAAGCACTTAACAGATACATCATCATCATTATTATTATTACTACTAGAGTGTAAACTCTTGATGAGTGGGAAAAATAACTCAAGTATATCCCATCCAGTGGGCACTCAATAAATGCTATTTCCATTACGATCAATGTGGGTGGGGAATGTGTCCATTTATTGTCCTCTCCCAAGTGCTTAGTATAGTGCACTGCACATGGTAAGCACTCAATCAATATGATTGAATGAATATTACTACTACTGCTGCCATTTCTGCTAATGCTACTACTCTACTACTGTCTCCACCATTAGAGTGTAAGCTCTCTGTGGGCAAGGAATATATCTCATACTTCTATTGTATTTTGACAAGTGCAAGCACAATACAAAGCATCCAGTGGGCATCAGTAAATACCATTATTACTATGACTACTATTACTATCTCCCCGACTAGGGCGTAAGCTCCTTATAACCAGGGAGCGAGTTTCATTCTTCTGCTGGAACCTGGGTTCTAATACCGGTCGTGCCACTTGTGTGCTCTTTGACCTTGAGCAAGTCATTTAACTTCTCTATGCCTCAGTTTACTCATCTGTAAAATAGGGATTCAATACCCATTCTCCCTCTTACTTAGAGTGTGAGAGCGACAGGGCCTCTGACTTAATCTTGTATCTGCCCCAGCACTTAGTACGGTGTTTGGCACATAGTAAGCGATTAAGAAATACCATTAAAAAAGTAGATAGCACAGTGCACTGCACTCGGTGGATACTTAAACCATCAGTCAATTGGTCGTATTTATTACTATCATTTCTACTGCCGCTACTCCTCCTCCTCCTCCTCCTCCTCCTGGATAACAGGTTTTGAGAAGGGAACGATCCTGCCCATCCTCCTCTCTTCCCTGGCCTTTGCTGTCAGTACTTCCCTGAAATAATGGGCTCAGCCCCGACACTGTAACTAAGCCCCCCTGGAAATCCGAGGCACTCTTAAATGGTGTTCAGTTCTGCTCTGTCTGGCTTCTCCCACTGCTCAAAAAATACAGCTTTCCCCACTCCCAAGAAGGTGGCCCAGTGGTGAATAGAGCCTGTGGACAAGCAGCTATTGTGGAGAGAGTTTGATTCCTCACTCAGCAAAAGCTGCAGCAGAATGAGAAGGCCAGTTTCATTTCGGGTAGAAAAAGCTGTATTTGTTTCTCTTAAGCAAGAAAGGCCCCCTCACTATGGAGGCAGTCATGAAAGAAAACTCTTTTTACAACCTCTGCGACAAGAAGACAGGGTGAGTCACAGTAAAAGTGCAAAGACTGGAGAGCTGGATCTCCTCCAACCCCAGAAAAGGCTCCAGTTAGAAGTAATTGAACACTTTGGAAATTCCTTTGAAGAACGAAAGCGGTGGAACCTTTTCTTAACTGGATAAAAAAGCTAAATGCATAATTCCAAGGAACAAAATCTGAATGAGTGTTTGAACTGCTCTGTAATTAATTTATAAATTTTCAATGCAGGGAGACCCAGCAGCACTCCTTTAATAACGTGTGTTAAACATGACAGTGTTGTTACTGGAAGAGCGCGATTTGATTTTTCAGAATCGCAAAAGTTTAGCCCCTCAATGCTTGTGTGATGTTAAGTGCTTTGAGGAGCTCAGAGAAAGATCAATTTTATTTTCTGTACTTATTCTGAGTTTTAACCAAATTTTTGCATAAATGTTTAAAACTGAAGAAATTAGGCCCAACTGCTGAAATATTTTGTTTTACAGTGAATTTTTTTAATATATTATTTTTCCAATGGCATTTACTAAGCATTAAGTTAAGGATTTACTATGTGTCAGGCACTATGCTCTGGGTAATGCAAGATAATCAAGTTGGACGTAGGCCCTGTCCCACATTGACTTCCCGGCCTTAATTCCCAATTTACAGATGAGGTAACTGAGGCCCAAAGAAGTTAAGTGACTCACCCAAGGTCACAGAGCAGACAAGTGGAAGAGCCCGGATTAGAACCCAGGTCCTCAGACTCCCAGTCTCACGCTCTTTCCATTAGACCATGCTGTTATTTACCAAAGAAACACACTAATGGTGTTTTCAAGCCTGTGGCTAAGGTTGACATAGATATGGAGAGCAGTAATGGCATTTATTGAACACTCAGTGAATAAACTGCACTGTACCCAACACTCAGAGAAGTCCAACAGAAGTACAAGCCATATTCTCAGTCCAAGAGACTCCTGTACTCTAATATGAGGCATTGTTGAACAGACCATGCAGAGAATCAGAACCATGAATGTATTTGAATGGGAACTTTCTAAAGGAGGAAACCTAAGCCCAGTCTGAAAAAGGAGATGCATATTGGAAGCCCAAATGATAAAAAAAGAAGGTCTATGGCCTAGTGGAAAGAGCAGAGGAATGAGAATGGAGGAAACTAGGGTTTAATCCCGGTTCCACCATTTCCCTCCCACATGGCCCTGGGCAAGTCACTGAGCATCTTGCTGCCTCAGTTTTTAGTTTGTAAAATGGGGATTAAATACTTATTCTTCCCTCCTCCTTAGGCAGTGAGCCTCATGTGAGACAGGGACTGTGTCTGACTGGATTATATATACCCCAGCATTTGCTACAGTGTTAAGTACAAAATTCACACTTAACAAGTACCCAATTACTAGTATCACATTGGAAGACCTCTTGATTAGAGCACAGTGGACAATGTTAATCATACTTTTCTGCTTTAGGACTCTCAATCAATCAGTGGTATTTATTGAGCACTTACTCTGTGCAGAGCACTGCACTAAGTGCTTGGGAGTGTACAATGCAACAGAGCTGGGAGATACGATCCCTGCCAGCAAGGAATTGATTTGTCGATATCTGACCAATTTGATATTTGCTTTTCAACAATTTGTTTTCGACCCTTGTCATGCCAACTAAAGGGCACAGGTCTGCTGAAAGTAGTTTCCACAACCTACTTTAGTAAGCGGTTCCAGGGTGCAATTGCTCTTTCCGACAGAAAACGCCTTATCTTATCTAATGTAAATTTTTCCTGCTCTAAGTCCACCTGCACTTGTTGTCTCCTCAGAAATACTGGAAAACAGGCCCACACAGTCCATATAGTAACCTGAACCCCATTAAGTCAGTCCTAAACCTTCTCCTCTTCAAACTAAAGAGCCTCAGGAAGAGCCACAGGTCGGGAGCCGTGAGAAGACATGTAAGGATCACAGCTCCCTTGGACTCTTGCTCAACCAGCCCAGGAGTGGTCCATTTAGACATGCCAGTCGAATGCAAATGAGATACAAGTTGTTTTATGAGCATAGTTGTACTGATTGTGAACTCCTGGAGGGTCAGGCACTATGTTTAATTCCCATCCATGTATTCTGACCAATGCTGAGTACAAGCCTTTGTACTCAATAGAGTGCTATCATCATTACTATTATTATCGTTGATTTGTCTGGAATAGCAGTGATATAAACAGCTCCTGAAATTTGGAGATGAAATAGTGATACTTTACCTAAGAAAATAAACATCTGATCCTCGGACATGGTTTTATGGCTATAGCTGCTAGGAATTTCTGACTGGATCCTCAAAGCCTTTTTGTTTCCTAGTGAACTGGGTATGTAAAGAACAAATTTTTAAAATAAGATATGTCTGCTCATTTCTACATTCAAGTATAAACTAAGGTACCAAAGTACTTTCTTTGAAACTTTAGTCCAGTATGTCATAAATTACAAAGCTGTTAGAAAATCCTCTGTGAGAAGACTTAACAATTATGAGCTGAAAGATAACACAAATGGATAGATTGTTGTCACAGGATAATGGTCTCCTACTGTGAGATAAATGTCAAGGCAAAGTCACGGGGAAAGTCTAGTCATTCATCAAAAGTAAACGTTGAAGCGAAGTGGGAGACATTTGTCAAGCAACTGTTCTGGCCGAGAAATTTTATTCCTTTCTTCTGAGCTGATCAATGATTTAGGTGCTGTCATTTTATCTGCAAGATATTGGTGAAGTTGAATAGCCATGATCTCTTTTGCATTATTGAAAGGTGTATACGTTCTTGACTTTCACTTCGGATTTTGTTGGATTCTCGGGATCACCTCATATTCAAAAGAATTAGGGAGCTTCTCATTAGGTGAACTCCATTCTCATTTCATTTTTCCTTTCATGGGATTCTTAGTTTCATTCCTGTCATTGGTTGGGAGGGGGTGGGAGGAAAGAAGGCATGGAGGAGGATCATTACAGCTGGACCCTCTTCTCGCTATTAGTCTTCATATTATCCGATAACCAAGACAGCTCTCCAAATAATTACTCTGATACTGTCATTTGGTGCTGACAGTATCAAAGCTTTGTATACTCTCAACAACTCTTAAATTGATGGGACAAGGCAGTTAGCAATAACTGTTACCATAATAATAGCAAGAACACTGTAGAACATGGAATGCTGGTCTTTTTATCCCATCCCTAAAGTTGTAATAAGAAATAAAGTGTTGACTCCATCTACTTTCTCTGCACAAAACAGGCTTTAAGTGGGCTCCTGAAAGGTTCTGGATATTCCATTTGTAACCAGGTTTATTTTTCAGAAAGTGGGAGCATTGTTCCCTGGGAAGCCTTATGACAGTCCTGGTAGGATGTAGGAGGTCTAGAGTCAGGAGACAAAAGCTGCACAGACCCCGCCCACTCTCCCTCCCTTCCGCGCAGAGAGCATGGGCTTGGGAGTCAGAGGAAGTGGTTCTAATCCCAGCCCTGCCACTTGTCTGTTGGGTTACCTTGGTCAAGTCACTTCACTTCTCTGGACCTCAGTTACCTCATCTGTAAAAGATGAGGTAGAGAAGCAGCGTGGCTCAGTGGAAAGAGCACGGGCTTTGGAGTCAGAGGTCATGGGTTTGAATCCCAGCTCGGCCACTTGCCAGCTGTGTGACTGTGGGCAAGTCACTTCACTTCTCGGTACCTCAGTTACCTCATCTGTAAAATGGGGATGAAGACTGTGAGCCCCACGTGGGACAACCTGATTCCCCTGTGTCTACCCCAGCGCTTAGAACAGTGCTCGGCACATAGTAAGCGCTTAACAAATACCAACATTATTATTATTAAAATGAGGATAAAGATTTTGAGCCCCATGTAGGACAGGGACTGTGTTCAACCTGATTACCTTGTATCTACCTCACTGCTTAGAGCAGTGCTTGGCACACGGTAAGGCTTTAAAAATAACATTATATTATTATTTGCAGCTGTCAATCAGCCCAGCATCTAAACCAATCAGGGTCCACACCCAAGCATGCAATCTTATGCCTAGCCATCCATCCATTCAAACCAGCATCTCTCCTCTTTTGTACTGTTCACTTTTAGTGTGTTTCTGTTCCACCATCAGTCTATTCATCCTCAGAGTAACCGAGGCAGATATTGCTCAGCTGGACTATATTGTTTCTCCCACCTCCCTATTGTTTGGATCAAGAAACTGAGAATGAATTAGAACTAAATCAGAGTAGGAATTTGGTAATTCACTAACATCCATTGTAAAGGTTTGGCTAAAGATTCCCCCATGCTCCCCTCAGTGAAGGATATATTGCATCTTCTAATTCCTTTATACACTCCTCAGAGCTTTAGTACAGAGCACTGCACATAAGCAATCTCATTCATTGGTTGGTTTGGATCAAAGGTGAAAACAAAGGGGTAAATAGAGAAAACAATGTTCTCTCATTTTAACCAATCAATCAATTAATCATATTTATTGAGCAATTACTGTGTGCAGAGCACTGCATTAAGCACTTAGGAGAGTACAATATAACAAAATAACAAACATTTCCTGCTCACAATGAGTTTACAGTCTAGAGGGGAAGACAGAGATAAATATAAGTAAAAATTATACAGATATATAAATAAGGGCTGTGGCGCTGGGAGAGGGGATGAATAAAGGGAGTGAGTCAGAGTGACGCAGAAGGGAGTGGAAGGAAAGAAAATTAGGGCTTAGTTAGGGAAGTCCTCTTGGAGATGTGCCTTCAGTAAGGCTTCAAAAGTGAGGAGTGTAATTGTCAGCTATGAAGAAGGAAGGCATTCCAGACCAGAGGCAGGATGTGGCAGGTGAGAGGCTGGTGGAAGGTTAGATGAGATCGAGATACAGTGAGTAGGTTGGCTTTAGGGGAGCTAAGTGTGCGGGCTGGGTTGCAGTAGGAGATAAACTAGGTGAGGTCTTAGCACGCCAAGTGATTGAATGTTTTAAAGCTGACGGTATGGAGTTTCTGTTTGATGCAGGCATGGATGGGCAACTACTGGAGGTCCTTGAGGAGTGAGGAAACAGAGACTGAACATCTCTGTAGAAAAATGATGTGGACAGCAGCGTGAAATATGAACTGGAGTGGGGAGAGACAGGAGGCAGGTCGGTAATCAAGGGGCTGATACAGTAATCAAGGTAATATATAAGTTCTTGGCTTAATGTGGTAGCAGTTTGGATGGAGAAGAAAGGGCAGATTTGGCGATGTTGTGAAGGTTCAACTGACAGGATTTAGTGATGGATTGAATATGTGGGTTGAATGAGAGGGAGGAGTCAAGGATAATGCCCAAATGATGTGTTTGTGAGACAGGAAGGATGGTGGTGCTGTCTACAGTGTTAGGAAAGTCAAGGGAAGGACAGGGTTTGAGTTGGAAGATAAGGCGGTGACTGCAGGACATCCAAGTAGAGATGTCTTGAAGGCAGAGGAAATGCAAGACTGCAGAGAAGGAGAGAGTGATCAGGGTTGGAGGTGTTTATATTTAAACAGAATTCACACATTTATACATCATCGTCCATAACAGTCTCCCTTCATATGTTTCCAACAAAAATGTAAGTTTCCTATCTTGTATGACCAAAGGCAGTTCCAACTTTACTGGCAGTGAGGACATCCCAGAAATGGTTTAACATAGCAGTACCATTGGCAACACAGTAGTACTTAAGGATGTCCTACAAAACATATTCCCTAAAGCAGTTCTGGTTGGAAAATGGGACTCCAAAAGAAACATCCTGACACCTGGATGGAATTTAGTACAAAAAGAAATATTCAACCCCTGAGAATGCCTTCAGTTCCCCTCTGCCCCCTGGCTCTCCTCATCTTTGGTGTCAGAATATTCCAATATACTAGGCAAGTTGCCAAGCACTTAGTAAGGTGCATTGCACCCAGCAAATGCTCAGTAAATGTCATTGCTGCAGATTATACTCCACACTCCCTGCTGGTCGCCTCTTGGAATTTTACTGGGCTGACATGCTTCCACTTTGGAAACAGACTCCAGAGGCTGAAGGCACACTATAAGAAACTTTCCTTAAACGAAAGGAGCTTAAAATAACTTGGGCACAGGACTGCTTAGGGAAAGCCAGGCTCTAAATATAATATCTACACATATTAGTTTTCTGGATAACCTCCATCCGTGCTGGATTCTGTTCTTCTTGAGTTCCTCAGTAGTTTATCCCAAAGGATCTGAATTATTTATTACCTTATTAAAGCATGCAATGATCTAAAAAAACAATTGAACTGCAGTAGACACTACATCCCCCTCACTACAATTCAGTGCAGACACTTAGCACTAATGTTCATGCTAAAAATTAATTCATATCGCAAAATACCCAGACCCAAAATGATGGTCTTAATGGAATATCGATCAGTCCAATATAGCCTTAGCCCCGTGGGGCTTAGCTTGTCTCTGGAATTCAATACTATTTGTATAGCTATCCTCCAGGTTTAATTATGGCGCAACTATCAGGGAGGCCTATTCTACGCTCGAGCTTTTGTTGGACTAGTGCCCAAAGCCCAGCTCTGGCAATCAGGAGATCTGGGTCCCAACCTTGGCTCTACAAGAAGAAGAATCTAGTCTTCTGGGGTCTTGCCAACAGTGGTGAAGGTTTCTGACCAAGATACTACCCAGAGTGTTCCACGAGGTGGACAGGCCCAAAAGGAATCCTGAAAAGCAGCTGACTAAAAGAGGAAGGTGAAGCCCAGTGGCTACCAAGGCAACTGTCTGCCAGGTCACAGAGCTCCAGCACAGGCCCAGCAATGCACCAGTCGTATTTATTGAGCACTCACTGGGTGCAGACCACTGTAGTGAGCGCTTTGGAGAGTACAATATAACAATGAACAGACCCATTTCCTGTGCCGAAGTCACTTTGGCCATGAACGGGATCTGTCACTTCACACTGTGTTGCCACCTGTGCCTGCCTACGCATTCGTTGCACTTGGGCTCGAGTCTATCAAGCAATCCTTGGTATTTATTGAGTGATTACTGTGTGTAGAGGCCTGAACTAAGAGCTTGAGAAAGGACCATAGAACAGGAAGGATCTGTTATATTGTTCTGTTGTACTCTTGAGTGCTCAGTACAGTGCTCTTCACCCAGTGAGTGCTCAGTAAATACACTTGACATATTTCCAAGGAGTTTACAGTCTAGAGGATGACCTTAAGTACAGGAAAAGATGGCCCCTTGTTACCCACAATGCCTCGGGTCATTTTTATTTCCCTGTATTTGTGCCTTAATCTTCTTGAAACTTCTCTTCTAATTTGTGTGCCACAAGATGAACTACCTTCTGCCGCTATAGTAATAACGACACGTATAGATACAAGACAATTATACTGGATACAGTCCTTGTCCTAGATGAGGCTTCCAAGTCTAAGTGTGGAGAAGTAGGCATCTTATCCCTATTTTACAGTTGTGGAAACAGACTGAGAGAATAAAAGGACTTACCTAAGATTACACAGCAGGCCAGTAACAGAGGGGATTAGAACCCAGGTCTACTGACTTCCAGCCCCATGGTCTTTCAACTGAGCCAAACTGACTTCTTGTCTCCATCCAAGCTCTCTCTCCATGGCCTGCAGCTATGGTTCATCTTTTGAGATTTTGCTTTCACAGTATGCTTAAGGCATTTCTTCTGCCCCTCTTCTTAGATCACTACCACACCCCATAGACCAATGGCCTTGTCTGTTGTATTGTAATGGAAGTGTCCTTAGTCCACTGCCATCAATAGAGAACCAGATATGTAGAGCCTGATCCACTAGATGTTAAACTCCTAAAGGGCAGGTATCATTTCTGCCAACTATATCGTACTCTCCCAAACTCTAAGTACAGTGCTCTGCACAAAGTAAAAGCTCAATAAATATCACTGATTGATTGATTGAATGGTGAGTCCTCAGAGAATATGAGCCTTCAAGTGGCACAGATGTCCAGATAATTCTGTTTTTCATGTTGTATCTTTGTTCTTGTGTCCTTGTTCTTCCTCTGGCTCCCACAATTCGGCAATCATTTTTGTCTGTCTCCCCCATTAGATTTTTAAATTCCTCAATGGCAGGAACATGTGTTTTGCTTTGTTTATACTCTCTCGGCACTCGGTATAGTGCTTTTCACTCTAAATATTCTCAATAAATTTGAGAGAGAGAGAGGGAGAGGGAGAGAGAGAGAGAAACAGAGGCGGGGAGGGAGAAAAAGAGAGAGAAATGGGAGGGTGAAGTTGCCTTTAGGGGACAAGGTGGATCTGTAGAAATTGTACATGTGTCTCCTCTGGGGTTTGACAGAAGAAATTGAGGCCCAGAGAGGTTAATTGACTTGCCCAAGGTCACACAGTAAGCCCATGATATGGCAGTAATTAGGACCCCGGTCATATGCTCTTTTCACTTAGACCATGTTTGCATGTCTGAAAAATGGCATTTGGAGAACTGGGGAAGCTTTGAGAGAAGGGACATTTTGGAAGCTTGAGCATGCGCACATTACCCAGAAAGTGGGCGGACTTTGCCCCATATGCCACAAGATGCTCCTTCTACAAAGGGATTCTTCATTTTAAAATCATAATAATAAAGAAGCCAGGAGAGGTGATTTCCTTTGAAAGAGATAAGATTATCTCAAGAGGAGGCCATTCTAATATAGTGTCTCTCTATTATAATAATTTTGTGACGTTAGAGCAGAATCAATGAAGAGGTTTTGTGTAATGTGAATCAATAGAGGCTTTTGTGGCTCCAAAATTGAGTAAATTGGGGTAATGGAGTGGTACGCTACAATATTTGTGCAGGGAGAGTAGAACTGTAGAGCTGGGGGACAAGCAATTTTCTCATAGCTTATTGCAAGGACCCTTTCCCCGGTCCTTTGGTCCACCCTCCCCTGCTGGAAGGTCTGACTTCTAGCAAGTTCGGCCTTGGTTCCAGTAGTTATTTTCAGTCGCCCAGTGCTATTCACACTATAGTGTATGAAGAATACTCATAGCATCTGTCCTCCAAGTTGTTAAAACACCGCCTAGGCAGCTATTACAAACAGAGTTGTCTTGTGGATGGAGAACAAACATTAAACACAGAGTGTGTTCATAAATAAGGATGTGTTGATGAAGCTTGGCACAATTAGACTGGGAAACTGGAAGACTAAAGGATTCTTTCAAACTCTGAGCCATACAGGCAGATTCATTTTCCTGCTTTGAAAGATGGAATCAATCAAAATAATCCTCATTCCCTATTCCTGAAAGGGCAAAGGGGACAACTGGAAGATTAACCGAGAAAGACTCTTTTCCTTTTCTACAACCACTGAACTTAAGTTGTCCCTTTGGCAGTAGCAGCAATGGTATTTATTAAATGACTACCACGGAATCTTTGCCCTCACTCTGCCTCTGGCCTGTAACTCCCTCCCTCTTCATATCTGAGAGTCGATTACACTTCAAAGCCTTATTAAAAGTATACCTTCTCCAAGAGGCCTTCCCTACCTAAGTGCTCATTTCCTCTTCTCCCATTCCCTTCTGTTTCACCTTTGCCCTGGGATTTGCACCCTTTATTCACATCACCCTCAGCCCCACAGAACTTATGTACATATGTGTAATTTATCTATTCATATTAATATCTGTCTCCCCCCTCTAGACTAAGCTCACTGTGGACTATTCTGTTATACTGTACTCAACCAAGTTCTTAGTATATTGCTCTGCAAACAGTAAGCACTTAATAAATACAATTGATGAACTGACTGAGTGCAGTGCACTGTAATAAATTCTTAAAAAAGCACAACTGAAACAAGAGCCACATTTCCTGCCCACAAGAAGTTTATACTCCAATATAGGGGACAGACACAAAAAAATACATACAACCATGGAATCAGAATAAATAGTAGAATATACAAGGAATTCTGTACAGAGAAACAAGTACTAAGGATGGGAAAAAATAAATACGTATGAACTAGAGGTAAAATTCTTTATTTGAGAAAGTTCAAAGCAACCAGCAGTCAGGTTTGCCAAAGGAAAAATGACTTCTTGGAAACAGAAGCCTGCTAGATAATTACTAAATTATGTTAGATACCATTTTTCGGGCTCTAAATAGCTAAATTACGTGAAGTATCTGCAGAGAGAAATTAATCAAATTGTTAATTATAAAACTTCGACTTGTAGACATTGCAAAGAAAGGATGTGGAATGATTTCACACTGTTTTGCTATCCTGCTGCAAGAGAGATCCAGCCATCTGAAGAAAAGACACCACAGCAGTAGACACCAAATACAATAGCCCTATAGAATGTCAATCTTCTGAGGTATCAGAATTGGGCTGAAGTAAATTCAAATTATAAGAGAATTAAGGATCATAATGGTTAGAAGCCAAAACTGTCCTTCAGGGTTTGGGTCCAAAAAGATCTATTTAGCTGCAAAAGGGATTGAGTTCAAGAATTTCAGCTTCAAAGTGTCATGTGCTATACTATACGAAAGGATGAGGGAGAGGAATTCAATTAATGGTGTTTAATGAGGACTATCTTGTGCAAAGCATTAAAAAATATGCTCAGAAGAGATCACTAGACTGTAAGTTTGTTTGGGGCAGGGAATGTGTCTGTTATATTATACTCTAGGAAGCCTTAGTAAGTGTTCTGCACACAGTAAGCACTTAATAAATATGATTGATTGATCGACAGAAATAAAGGCATGATCACTGCCCTCAAGAAGAAAACAAAGGGTCAAGTAAAAAGATTATCAATCAGTTGTATTTATTTTGTATTTACTGTGTGCAGAGCACTGTATTAAGTGCTTGGGAGAGTACAACATAACAATAAAACAGACACATTCCCTATCCAGAGGGAGTTGATCGTCTATAGGAGGAGTTCACAGTCTAGTTTAGAGTCTAGAAGACTGTAAACTAATAAGGTCTCAAATGGGTCTCAGAAAAACTATAAAATCCCAACTGAGTTCAAGGCACAGGGTGGAAACCAAGTTGAAAAGACGCAGCACAGTTTCAACCCAGCTAAGACAGGACACTTTCTAGTTTTATAACCCTCTTGGAAAACTTTCAGGATCCACTTTTTATTTCTCTGTTAGTTTTTAGCACAGTCTCGTTGTCCTGGCCTTAAATCATTTCTGAACTCTTAATTATAGAACCAGGGCTATAGAATTTAAAATCTGTGCCACCTACTATTTCTGCTCCCTTCATTTTCATTCAATCAATCAATCAGTCATAAGATATTCACAGGTACTGAGTGCAGAGCACTATGCTAACTACTTGGGGAGATCCAATAAAGGAAGAAGACCTGGCTCCTGCTCTCAAGGAGCTTACTGTCTAATTGGAGGAGCATAATGGTTTTCCATTTGACAGATCAGATGTAAGTATTCAGCTTCATAAACATAGTTAAGGACATTCCATTAATCGTTCTCAATGTGAAACAGATCCCAATTATAGAATAAAATTCCTTAAATTCTTTACAAGCTGCTAGAAGTGATCCATTTGGTAGTTTATCAGCAGAATATTATTTTACTGTACTCTCCCAAGCACTTAGTACGTTGCTCTGCACGCAGTAAGAGTTCAACAAATATAATGGACTGACTGACTGACAATATACCCAAGTACCGATCCCTTGAATTGTGCTTAGGGTAGGACCCACTTTAATTTATCTAGAAAGGGTGAATAAGTGTGGCTGAGCCTTAGGACCCTTAAATGGATTCCCAGAGCTGTTTTTTTGTTTTAATAGTATTGGTTTAGCTCTGTGCCAGTCACTGTACTAAGCACTGGAGTAGATACAAGCTAATCAGGTTGAACACAGTCCATGTCCCACAGTGGGTTTATAATCTTAATCTCCATTATACAGATGAGGTAACTGAGGCACAGTTAAGTGAAGTGAATTGCCCAAGGTCACACAGAAGACAAGTGGGGGATTTGGGATTAAAATCCAGGTCCTTCTGACTCCAGGCCCATTCTCTATCCACTAGACCATGCTGCTTCTTATCCCACCATCTGTTTCCCAGAGAGTTTTTTTCTCCAGACTCCATATTTCTCCCGAAATAGCTGTCTCTGTAGCAACCTCTAGTCTTCCAGCTCTACTTCGTATTCACCATTAGAGGAGTTTCAAAAGCTGTTCTGTTCAGATTTTCAAAGGGCTATTATCGACGATAAACAATCCAATTACTGTGTAATGATTGGAAGCTCACTGTGACACCAGATAGTTAATCCTTAGACTGGCTGACAAATGATTGGTGTCAGAAATAGTTCGGATTAACAGGACCCAATCTAAACAAGGGATGAGAGCCTTTTCAGCAGAGCCAGAAGATAGGAGGGGAGAAGAAATACCTGCTTTTGGTCACATCAGTCAATCAATGGTAAGCTCGTTGTGGCAGGGAATGTGTGTTATATTGTTGTATTGTACTCTCCCAAGCACTCAGTTCAGTGCTCTGCACAAGGAAGACTGTAAATTCCTAGAGGGAAGCAATTGTGTCTGATGACTACTGCAGTCTTCTAAGTGCTTAGTACAGTGTTCTGCATGCAGGCAGTGCATAGTAAATGCTGCCAATTGATTGATAAATTATAAACTCCTTGGAGAAAGAAATCATGTCTACTAACATCATGTCTACTAACATGTGTACAGTGCTTAATTTAGTGCTTTGTACACTGTAGGAGCTCAATAAACAGTACTGATCGCTGTAAGCACATTTTGGGCAGGGACTGTGTCTATTATACTGTTGCACTGTATTCTCCCAGGTGCTTAGCTCAGTGCTCTGCACACAATAAGAGCTCAGTCAATATGATTGATTGACTGATGGAGTGTTTACTGTGTGTGTAGAGCACTGTACTAAGTTCTTGGGAGCGCAATACAGTAAGGTGGGGATGACATGATCTCTGCCCACAAAAAGCTTACAGCCAGTGTGGGGAGACAGACATTAAAATAAATTACAAATATGGGATAAGACAGAGCACAAGAATATGGGCATAAGTGCCGGGAGCAGGAGGTGGGGTGAATATCAAAGTTTAATGGGTACAGACCAAAGTGCCTAGGCAGTGCAAATGGCAGGACAGATAAGGTAGGGGAATGAAGGGCTGCCAGAGAAACAGCATGGCCTAGTGGATAGAGCATGGGCCTGGGAGTCAGAAGGACCTGGGTTCTAACCTCACTTATCTGCTGGATAACCCTAGGTAAGTCACTTCACTTCTCTGTGCCTTAGTTGCCTCATCTATAAACTGGAGATTAAGCATGAGCCCCATGTGGGACATGGATTGTGTCCAATCTGATTAACTTGTTTCTACTCCAGTGCTTAGTACAATGCCTGGCACAGAGTAAACACTTTACAAATACCATTTTTTAAAAAGCTACTTGGTGAGATATAATTTTAGGAAGGTAATGCCAAGATGAATCTCTTGAAGCACTGGGTTGAGCCACTCCCAGCAGCAGTGATGACACCAGTCAATTGTATTTACTGAGCTGTTATTGTGTGCAGAGCACTGTACTAACCAACTGGGAGAGTACAGTATAACAAAATAACAGACCCATTCCATTCCCACAACGAGCTTACAGTCTAGAGAAGGAGACAGACAATATAAATAAACTGGGGATATGGAAGTAAGTGCTGTGGGCCAGAGAGGGGGAATGAATAAAGGAAAAAGGTCAGGGCAATGAAGATGGAAGTGGAAGAAAAGAAAAAGAGGTTTGGTCTGTAGTAATAATAATAATAATAATAATAGTAATGCTGGTATTTGTTAAGCACTTATATGTGCCGAGCACTGTTTTAAGCACTGGGGTAGATACAAAGGTAATCAGGTTGTCCCACATGGGGCTCACAGTCTTCATCCACATTTTACAGATGAGGTAATTGAGGCATAGAGAAGTTAAGCGACTTGCCCAAGGTCACATAGCTGACAAGTGGTGGAGCCAGGATTAGAACCCACAACCTCTGACTCCCAACCCCATGCTCTTTCCACTAAGCCACGCTGCTTCTCATGTCTACAGTAGTCTGTGCTGGAGTGCTGGAGAAGGGTCCATCCACTCCGTACCACACACAGCAAGACAGATCAAGTCAATGTGCAATCTGTACATAAAGGTTGTGAATTGAAGAGACTTTGACTTTAAAGCACCCTCTTGGGATACAAAGTCAATGCCTCCCAGAGATATAAGAAGACTTTTATCTTCCTCGGGGTGCCAGTGAAAGAAAAAGAACGTGCTTGATTAAAATATCTTCCCAACCTGTCAGAGACAGTATTCTGAAAATTACCTGAGGGTGTTCATATGGTCTAGATATGGATTTAGAAAGCTTATGAATCTAAATGACAAAACCCCTATGATCCCTGAGAAAAATGTCCACAATCCATAGGAATTGTTTTCAAAATGGAGGTATGCCAAGACTTTTTCCAGGGTTTCCGCAAAGCAGGAAAGAGACTGTAAGCCCATTGTGGACTGAATTTGTCCGTTTATTGTTATATTGTACGGTTCCAAGTGCCTAGTAGAGTGCTTTGCATAAAGTAAGTGCTCAATAAGTATGACTGAATGAATGAATAAAGTTGGCAAAAGTTATGGTCTTTTACCAGTTTAAAGACCAAAAATCACAAGGTATATACTCCCTGACAACAAAATATTGGTTTTGAGAGAAATGAATAACACAACAGGAATTTCTCTTCTGGAGTGGGGGATTAAGTTTTCTTTTTTACTGGTACTTCTTAAGCACTTATTATGTACCAGGCACTGTATTAAGTATTGGGTTTGATACGAGAAAATCAGGTTGAACACAGTTCCTGTCCCACATGGGGCACAGAGTCTTATTCCCCATTTTACAGATGAGATAACGGAGGCACAGATAATTTAAATGGCATGCCCAAGATCACATAGACAAGTAGCAGAGCTAGGATTAGAACCCAAGTCCTTCTAATCTCAGGCCCATGCTCTAACCATTAATCATGCTGTTTCTCAGTGTTCTGAACAACTTTGTGATATGGAAATATACAATAGTAACCCTTGATTCAATGGAAATTAAAGGGTTAGAGGGTAGATGGCTAGATGACACCACCATGATTAACATTTTTGACACACAGTGCTACATTTGTGTTATGCCACTGCAAGCTGAATGCTTTATACCCTTGAAACATATTGCTATTTTACTGAATAAAATGCCATAAAGTTACAAGAAACACAAATACTGTACTGTTCAGGCTGACACAGAGACTGGGAAGCTTAACAGTATCACACCTTGACCAAGGTCTTGACCATGTATATGGGCAGTGGTGTCTTCCTGCACCAAATCTCTTTTCCCCAACTTGTGGATCATGTGCTCTGTTTTGTGGGAAGGATATTCCCTATTTCTTCCAATTTGCTCTAACCAAATTAGGTAATGAAAACATGTGTTATAGGAGAAGTGGATAGAGCAAATAAACAATATTCTCAATCTACAGTTGACGTTGTATGAACAGAATCTTGTTTGGAAACACATATAGAGTAAAAAGCAGTGTGTCCTAATGCATGGAGCATAGGCCTAGGAGTCAGAATGACCTGGATTCTAATACAGGTTCCTCCACATCTGTGCTGTGTGACCTTAGGCAAGTCACTTATCTTCTTTGTGACTCAGTTATTTCATCTGTAAAATGGGGATTAAGACTATGAGCCCCATGTGGTTCAGGGACCGCATCCAACTGGATTAACTTGTGTATATATATATATATATATATATATATATATATATATATATATATATATATATATATAAACACATATATATAGTATTTATGTCATAAACACTCACGCACCTCTTCTAAGCAGATACTGTCCCTTTTCTCTGTTAATCTCCAAGTGCAGTAGAGGGAAAGAAAGACTGTTTCAGATGAGGTGCTTTGAACATAGAAGAGATGGGGAACATCTAAGGCAGAAGAGGGAGAGAGCTATAGTCAAGGTGAAAGGAGATGTGCTAATGCGGGACTATTTGCATATTACAATCATAGAACTGATTATTTGCTCACAAGTCTGGCACTGATTATTTTCTCAGGAGTCTGTCAAGATGAGAGATTTTGGATAGAGGAGGAAAAAAGATGAGACAGTGAATAATATTAACAGACTTGCTCTGTGGGACTAGACATCTTGAGAATGTGTAAAAACTTTATCAATGGAAAAGATGTTGACACAGAGGATAGATTAGTAGCGATTAAGTGGCATTTATAAAATGGAAGCATCTGAAAGAGTAACAATCACAAGACAGATAAATTAACAAATCACATTTCCGGGGTCTAAGTACAAAACAAGGAATTGAATGTTTTGAGTGAAAGGATCATGTTTTTAACCTCTCTTTTACTCTCACAACTGCATAATACCGTATTCGCCACCCAGGTGGGGGGTCCATAAATACTACTGATTGATTGAATGACTGCAATCTCAGCTTCATCACTGATCAGCAGTGTGACTCAAGGTTAATAATAATGATGGCATTTATTAAGCACTTGCTGTAGGCAAACACTGGGGTAAGTGCAGAGGTAGTAGTAATAGCAACTATTAAATGCTTCCTAACTGCAGAACACTGTACTTAGTGCTGGGAGAGAATACACAGGTGGCCATTACAGGAGTCAGTGAAAGGTAATCAGATTAGTCCCTGTCCTAAACAGAGCTCACAGCTTTAATCCAAGTAGTAATAATAATAATAATAATGTTTTTAAATGCTTAATATATACAAAGCACTGTGCTAAATACTGGGGTAATTACAATTCAATCAGATCAGACACAATCCCTGTCACTCATGATGCTCTCAGGCTAAGATGGAGGGAAAACAGGGGTTTAATTCCCATTTTACAGATGAAGAAACTGAGGCTAAGAGAAGTGCCGCAGCCAAGGTCATACACAACAGGCAATTGGAAGAGCCAGGATTTACGCACCACAGGTCTAGGCTATGCTGCCTCTCAATTACTACTTGCCAGAAGCAGTGAGAAATCTGAGAGCTCCCACCTTCAATAAATGGATTCATTTACTTATCCACTTATCTATTTACTTACTTACTTTGTTGACTCTCCAGGCTGCCAAACAGCTGGACTCCAGAAATATCGGAAATGGGGCCATAGATGATAACCGACCTAATCAGGACCCCTTCCCCTACCCCCGGTGTGGCTAAAGGGAACTTGGCCCCCTCGTGCTGATTTTAAAAAGATGCCACTTGTTATTAATCCAAACATACTGAATCTTAAAGCCAAGTTCCCCAGGTTAACATGGGGCAGACCAAAGGGAGCCACAGAAACATTCTAATTCTCCAGCAACCCTAAGCTTGTTGTCAGCTGGTGTGCTGGAGGAAACTCTAATCATCTGTAAACATTTACTGAGCAACCACAGGAATTTGGAATCAGTGATAAAGACCATGAGTCCAGTGGGGTATAGGGACTCTATCTGATCTGATTAGCACTAAGCACAGTGTAAGTGCTTAATACCATAACTTAGAGTCTCTCTCCAGTGCTATAAACTGAAAGCATTTCTCCCACCTTTTTCAAGGGAAAACCAAGTATTTTGAAAACACCAGGAGGGAGTGGTCTTCTGTTTGCAGTAGAGATAGGCATTTAGGACCTGGGATCCACTCCTGGCTCCACGACCTGTCTCCTGTGTGACCCTGGTCAAGTCACTTAACTTTTCTGTGCCTCTGTTCCCTCATCTGTAAAATGGGGATTCAATACCAGTTCTCCTTTCTACTTAGACTGTAAGCCCCATGTAGGACCTGATTATCTTGTATCTACCCCAGTGCTTTTTTTAATGGTATTTGTTAAGTGTTTACTAGTTGTCGAACATTGTTCTAAACACTGGGATAGATACAGGTTAATTAGGTTGGACCCAGTCTCTATGCTACATGGGGCTCACAGTCTAAATAGAAGGAGCAGGTATTTCATCCCCATTTGACAGTTGAGGAAGCTGAGGCAGAGAAGTTTTAAGTGACTTGCCCAAGGTCACACAGCAGGCAAGTGGGTCACACAGCAGGCAAGTGTCAGAGCCAGGATTAGAACACAGGTCCTTTGACTCCCTGGCCTGTGCTCTTTCCACTAAGGGCCATGATGATGCTTCCCATGGTTAGGAACAGCTCTGCCTTTCCTATGTTCTATCAGTTAGTACAGACTGTTGGTGACTTTCCTCCTCCTGCAAGAGGGTGGCTGGTTTTTAATAGTGCTGGTATTTGTTAAGCACTTACTATGTGCAGAGCACTGTTCTAAGCACTGGGGTAGATACAGGGTAATCAGGTTGTCCCATGTGAGGCTCACAGTAAATCCCCATTTTACAGATAAGGTAACTGAGGCACAGAGAAGTGAAGTGACTTGCCCACAGTCACACAGCTGACAGGTGGCAGAGCCAGGATTCGAACCCATGACCTCTGACTCCCAAACCCGGTGAAGGTGACATCTGCTCCAGATGGTGGCCAACCCTTAAGAGGTGCTGGTGCACATAATTGTTTCTGAACTGGGCTGCATAGCATCTGATCTGGTTATCACCTTGTCCTCTGCCTGCAGTGAACACCATGCTTGGCTCATAGTAAGCGCTTAATAAAAACCATAGCTAACTCACCTTGGAGTCCTAGAAGTAGCAGTTATGGTATTTATAGAGTGTCCTATGGGTATTAAGCAACTGGGGAAAGTTCAGGAGAAGCACAAGACATGTTCCCTGCCCACTAGGAACTTACATTTTAACAGGGGAGACAGATCAAAATAGCAGTATGGCTTAGTGGAAAGACACGGGCTTGGGCGTCAGAGGTCATGGGTTCTAATTCTGGCTCCGCAAGTCACTTAACTTCTCTGTGCCTCAGTTACCTCATCTGTAAAATGGGGACTAAATATGTGTGCCCCACGTGGGACAACCTGATTACCTTGTATCTACCCCAGCGCTTAGAACAAAGCTTGGCACATAGTAAGCACTTAACAAATACCATCATTATTATTATTTTGGGGTAATCAGAATGAAAAATAGGGTCTGAGGAAGGGAGCGTATAAAATATCCAAGTGCTAATGGTAGTAGCTGTGGGGTTGATGTCAGATTGGTTTGGGGAGCTCATCAGAGAAGGACTGTGGGAGGGTTCAGAGCACAGGGCAGAAAATAGGAAGCCAATGGGGTTTTCTGAGCCTCTGACCTCCTTTCCAATTTATCTGCCTTCCCAGGAGCCTATTTCTATTAACTCCATTTTCTATTGAATTGCTTATTTTCTGTCCATCTCACATTATGCTGACAGGGCCCATCCATCTCTCCGCCCTCCCCGGTGTCCGGCTGTTCGGTGTAGGCTGACTGCCGAGCAAGAGGCAAATTGTGCGGTCAGGTGTGAAGAAGAACAGGCAGGCCAGGGCGTGATGCTGTCATAGAGCCTGGGTTTCCTGCAGTGATTGTGTTGGGAGGGAAACTCATCTGCTAGCTCCCGGTCAGCACCTGTGAACCACTGAAATAGGCCAGGCACTTGAGAGTGGTAGCAGCCACCATCTTACCCGGAGGGTATCTGGGTGCACAGCTGTGAGCCATTGGGTCATTTGTTCATCCATTAAGTTCATCCAGTAAGTGCTATTTATTGAGCACTTACTGTGTGCACCGCACTGTACTGAGCGCTTGGGAAAATAAGATATAACAATAAACAGACACATTCCCAGCCCACAGTGAGCTGACAGTCTAGATGGGGAGACAGACATTAATATAAATAAACAAATTACAGATCTGTACATAAGTGCTGTGGAGCTGGGAGAGAGGATGAAGAAAGGGAGCAAGTCAGAGCGGCGCAGAAGGGAGTGGGAGAAGAGGAAAAGGGGGCTTAGTCAGGGAAGGCCTTTTGGAGGAGATGGGCCTTCATTAAGACTTCGAAGCTGGGGAGAGTAATCCCTGCCCCAGCTCCCGGTGAGAAGACTGATTCCAACAAGCCCCACACTAGATCGTAAGCTCCTTAAGGGCAAGGATTGTGTCTACTCACTCTATTGGATTGGGTTCTCCCGAGTGCTTAGTACAGTACTCTGCACGCAGTAAGTGCTCAATAAATACCATTGTTGGATTGATTACCCCAGGCAAGCTCGGAAGCCTTTCCTCACATCCTAGCTTGGGTGGATCTAGTTCTTAGGCAGAAACCAAGACAATAGAGTCAACCAAACAATCTATCAGTGGTATTTACTGAGTGCTTACTGTATGCAGAACACTGGACTAAGCTCTTGGGAAAGTAAACATAATAGAGTATCACAATGTATAACACTAACAACGTTAAATATGTGATAACCCACTCATCAGAATGACACTGCACATGACCACACAATCGCATATATTTACTATATTCAAATAGTACAGTGCCCCTCAAAGTGTTCCAGATGAGGCAGATCCTGAAACAGGGTCTCATAGTCTCACTCCTCACAGTCTCCCAAATCTCAGAACAGGTTTCACACAGTGGTGTTCTTTCTCTAATCAATCAACCAATAGTATTTATTGAGCGCTTACTATATGCAGATACAGTACCAGAACGATTGCAGAAGGAGATGGGGCATTCTGGGAGAGATGTGTCCATGGAGTTGCTATGGGTTGGAGATGACTCGACAGCGTAAAACAAGACAAGACTGTGCAGAGCACTGTATTAAGCACTTGGGAGAGTACAACAGAAGTAGCAGACACATTCCCTGCCTATAGCCCCTTGCCATGAGGAAGGTGGTTGTGAGGTTGTTAACTAGAGAGAGGGCACCTACCTGGATGTCTGCCTCGGTACTCCCGTGGAGCCCAGCCGAAGGCTTCAATGCTCAGACATGGGTATTTCAGTGTCCCACTCCCAGCTCAGCCTCTTGAGCTACTCCCATTACTTTATTCCCATGGCTTCAGAAAAGTCTTTGGCCTGGGAACTGGGGACAGGTACACCTTTGAAGAGAATTACCCCCGACAGGTAATTACTTCCTGCTAATTCTATTATGCTCTCCCAAGTGCATAGAACAGTGCTCTGCACATATTAGGTGCTCAATAAATACCTTTGATTGATTGAGTTGCAGAGAAGCACATTTTGGTGATTAGTCTGCCAGACTGCAGCTTTCCCCTTCTTCAAGATCTTCTGAAAACCTACCTCCTAAGAGAAATCTTACCAAGTTTGGTGTACTCTCCTAAGAGATTAGTGCAGTGCTCTGCACAAAGCAGAATGGCTTAGTGGATATAGCATGGGTCTGGGAGTCAGAAGGACTCGAGTTCTAATCCCAGCTTCATCATGTGTCTGCTGTGTGACCTTGGGCAAGTCACTTCACTTCCTCCTGGCTCAGTTCCCTCATCTGTAAAATGGGGATTAAGACTGTGAGCCCCATGAGGGAAAGGGACTTGTGTTCAACCTGATTACCTTGTACCTATCCCAGTGATTAGTACAGTGCCTGCTACATAGCAAGCACTCAACAAATACCATTACAAACAAATAAATGAAGTACTCAGTAAATACCATTAATCAATGGACTGATTGAATGAATAACCATTTCATCTTTTTCCCCTTGATTGGCCCTCCCATTTGCAACTGTGATGACCAAGTTGCTTTTTCCTATGAATTAATTTTAACTGCTGATTGGAGATTGATGGCTCCAATCCATAGACCAGATCTCTTGCCCCCAAAACTGAAATATTTCTTGATGAATAAGTAGAATGATAAATCCCTAATTTGGGCAGAGAAGCTCAGTGGAAGGAGTCTCATTAATTGAACTCTAAAATAGTCTTTGAGCCTTTCAAGCAACCTTACAGAAGAAAGGTCAGTGAAATACTAATAAATCCTCTCTTATTCCTTACTTGACTTTTGCACACAGCACAGTAGGGTGAAAATTAATTTAACTCCTTTAATAAGTCAAGACCAAGAATAGTCTTTCTCTTTACCCATGTGGACCACAAATATATAAGGAATGTAAAGGAATACATGAGAAAATGATTAAAAATGGTCAGAAAAGATCCTTTGAATTAATCATGACATCATTGATATTCCTGTTATAAACTACATTTCTCCAATAGTGATTATCTTCCTGATGGTTTAATTAATGCTCCAAGCTCATTAGTTTGACACATGTGTTCCTTAATCCCAAAGAATTATGCTGCTACTGCTGCTGCTGCTTCTATTATTACTACGACTGTTCTAAAACTTCTAGGGAATGTTTTTTCTTTTTTTCAGCTAGAGAAAAGAGAAGGAGTTAATAATAATCCAGCAAGTGTTTCCTCACACAGAAATATGGGAGATTAGAATAGGCATAAGTGGAGTTACCATATGAAAAGTTATTCTTAAAATGAGTGCTACCTAGCCGATTCCTGTCATGGCCATTGGAATGGCATTAGCAAATCCATGTCTGGGTGTGAATTATAGCAAAACCATCCATCCACTTGCCTCGTTTATTATCTGCATTTTCTAGGAGTGTTTCTAGTCTGAATTTCTCATCCTGACAAAGAGAATTGTGTGTTTACACTATCCAAGTCTACTGGTTATTGCCGTATGCTCCGAGTCACTTTTTCACGGGGCGGGAGGAACAGGGCAGTTTACAATTCACTGGTTAGATGATTTCCTGTTTTGTTATTCTGTTCTACCTGCTGTTGCTACTTCCCAGCAATTCCCAGCTATGCTGTAATCTTCAAGATTCTGCTTCATTGGGTTTTTAGATCATGTCTTCTGTCTTACTTGTTTGAGGTCTCCCCATTTCTTTAATATCCTGCTTTTGCTCATTCTCCTCGCAAATCCCATTCAGTTTGCTGGTGGTTTTTCAAGAGGACACAGATTTAAGAGGAAAGTTGTCTTGGGTCAATGATCTGAGTAGCGGAGTAAAGTATGAGCTGGAGAAGGGAGAGACTGGAGGCAGGGGGACCAGTGAGGAGGCTGATACAGGAGTCTAATTGGGACAGATCAGTCAACCCATAGTCTTTATTGAGCATTTACTCTGTGCAGGGTACTCTACTAAGCCCTTAAGGATGTACAAAAGACTGTAAACTTGTTGTGGGCAGGGAGTGTGCCTATTTATTGTAAAATTGTATGCTCCCAAGCACCTAGTACAGTGCTTTGTACACAGTAAGTGCTCAATAAATATGAATGAATGAATGCAATAGAGTTATCAGACATAATCCCTGACCATTCAGGTGGAGAGAAAAATCTATGAGGAAGAACTGGAATGATTCAGCATCTCTTTAAGTATCTCCCTTTTCCATTAACTGAATAGTTTGGGGACTTATTTAAAACATATTTTGGAGTCTGCTAAATTGTTCTGATTCTGAGCTGAATCCCATTTTTTTAAACTCTTGCACCCAAATAATTCATTGTTCTGTCTTTGGGGATGTTTTATACAATAGTGGTAGTCAAAAATTGAGATGAATTTTTTTTATATGTTTTGTTTTGTTGAGAAGCCGAGAATAATAAGTAAATCTGATTTTTTAAATCTTTCTGTGCAAGCCCAATTTAGTATGCTGGGAAATGCATTCAACTTAAATTCAGATGCCTTTGAATAAAATGTTCAATTAACTCCTTTGTCAGCATTAGTATTTCTTCTTTGTTCATCAAAGAAAACATGTAGAAACTTAGGTTTAGCTTTCATGAATATTTACTTCCTAAGAACACAGGTTTAGAACTGGAAAACTGCCCAAAGAATTTTGCAACTTATCAATTTTGCAGCTGAAACAAGCAATAAAGTCATATTTTGGAGGCTGGCAGCTTTTAATACTCATTTATCCTTACCGAGCACCTTTCATTCAGTGTTTAGAAAGCCTTTAGGGTGGACCATATAAATTGGTAATCTTATGTATGTCTCCTGCTCCCTGCTCTTGCCCCCAGTGAAGAATGGGCTGTCAAAAGTCAATTAAATCTATGCATTTTCAGGAGAAATTGGACTAAGACCAGGATCTTGGTCAAAAGGGAAACTTTTCTCTGGGAAATCAAGATCCCCAAAATATAAGATCTCTCCTGTTCCATTACTGACATATTTAACTGCCAGTATTCACACTCCTGATATCTCAAGTCCTTTCAAAATGTGTGTCCAATCATTCAGTAGTATGCACTGATCACCTAATGTGTACAGAGCATGGTGCTCAATTCTTGGGAGAGTACAGTAGAGTTAAAAGATGCAATCCTTGCCTAAAATTAGTGAATTATGGCATTTATTAAGCTAAGTTCTGAGAGAGACAAATATAGCAGGTCTGTCATTGTCCCACATGGGACTCCCAATCTAGGTGCTAACTATGGAGAGAAAATTCTCTAGGTAAACTCCCCTAACTGAAAATACAACTCTCTTTTACAATAACTGTATAAAGCAGCTTTCCATCATTTGTTCTTCAGTCAGCATCCTTGAAGTGCATCAGGTGATTTCAGTAAGAGTCCCCTTTCTGAAATCAGGAAGGGGAGCAGGGAGAGACTAAACTCTAAGCCAAAACTCTTCATTTTTCAACTTTACAAGCTAATTGATACTCAATTTACCATTGCTCTATGAGCTGTGCTTCCTACATGCCCCTTCATGCGATGTCATAATCATCTTTGCTGCCCTGAAACAGTTTGAATTTTCGCTCTCCCTTTATTCAAGTGAGCTGGCCAAATTGGATAGCACATACTACAGAAGGTTCTAAGCTCAGCGGTGTATTTTTGGATGACTTTTTCCCTCTGCTGCCACTGAAGCATCCTTATGTGCATGCTGCTCCCTGGACAGATATCTAAGTTGAGTTTTCTAAAGAGCCTGGGATTCTTTCTCTCTTACAGTTTCCCTGATCTTTGAGGCCTTTTGCATTTTCTGAGTATCTTGAATTAACTGGCTTTAAAAGAAAAGTCACTACCTGGGTGGTGAGAGGCCCTGAACTTAGCAGCCTTGTTTGGGTGTCATGCTTAGATTTAGGAGACTATAACACTTTTATTAGCTAGACAGGTGGATAGGGCCCGGGCCTGAGTGTCAGTAGGACCTCGCTTGAAATCCCAGCTCCACCACTTGTCTGCTTTGTGACCTTGGGCAAGTCACTACCTTCACTTTGTCTCAGTTACCTCATCTGTAAAATGGGGATTAAGACTTTGAACCTTATGTGGGACAGAGACTGTGTCCAACCTGATTAACTTGTATCTACCCTTGCACTTAGTACAGTGCCTGGAACCAAGTAAATACTTAGCAAGTACCATAAAAAGCCAACAAAAAAAACCCTACTGATCTACATCTGCCATCTTCTCAAACAGGCTATAGATGGGGATGGGGGGAGATGGATGGGGTCCAACAATAGGCAAGTGGCCAAACTAGAACTTGAACCCAGGTCCCCTAATTCCTGTGCATTTTTGCCTAGGTCACGTGCCACCTATGTATTAGAAAGCCAAAGATTTTCATCATGAGACCAGAAACTGTGAAGTTGGTCCTAATTCCATGAATTTGGGTCTCAATTCATTGGATGGTGATGTAAATAATAACAGAATCACTCTTGTAAACTTGATCTGACTCTGCTCCTCCAGATTCACAGGGAACCAAATTACTATGTTAAAAACTACTCCCAAGGCGTTGCCTAGGATTCCAACTGAGATATCTTTATGTTTCTCATTCAGTGTTATTCTGTAGTGAGAGAGCAGCCTGGGAAAAAACTCCAAGAGAAAAATAATAATAATTGTGGTACTTGTAAAGTGTTTACTATGTGCCAAGCATTGCTCTAAGCACTGGGGTTGATACAAATTAATCAGGTTGGACACAGTCCCTGTCCAACATAGAGCTCACAGTCTCTTGCCCATTATTGATAGACCAAGCATTTACTCACATTTTTTTTCATTCCATATGGATGGCTGAAATAAAATTATTTATTTCACTTAGAGTATTATTGGAATGGGCAAGAGTAAGGAGGAATAGGATTAATTCCCATTTTATAGATGAGGTAACTGAGGCACAGAGATGTTAATTAACTTGCCCAAGGTCACAAAGCAGACAAATGGTGGAGCTGGGACCAGAACCCAGATATCTGACTCCCAGCTCTGTTGCTCATTCCACTAGACCATGCTATTTTTCTTAGGAAACCATTTTCAGAAAGTTAAATTTCAAGGAGGACATGGCACTCCTAGAATTTCATTAGTGTCATAGATTTTTTTCAAAGAAATATTTATTGCACTCATATGAATTTGGTTATAAACAGGGATTGTTAAGTGTTTATATGTACCAGACACTATACCAAGTAATGGGGTAGTCACTAGATAATAAGATCAGACACAGTCACAGTCCATGTACCATAAAGGGAGAGTAAACAAGAATGTTATCACCAGTCTACAGATAATGAAATTGAGAAGTTAAGTGACTTGCCTAAGGTCATATAGCAGGCGGGCAAAAGAAACAGGATTAGAGTGGGGATTTCCTGACTCCTAAACCCATGCTCTTTTCAATAGACCACACAGTCTCCCAAACAAAATAAAATCAAAAGGTCTGAAGTAGCAGGTGATACCCTCATACCCCTGACCTACTGAGAAATCTTGGCAAGTCATTTCACCACTTTTGCCTTAGTTTCCCCACTAGAAAATTAGAATTAATAATATTGTCTCTCCAGACCTCACCAGAATGGTGTATGGACAAAGTGAGATAAGTAATGTAAAAATGCATTGGAAAAATAAAAGTATTCAAATATTATTATTGTTATAATTGTGTTTGTTGTTATTAAAGACTATTTCCTATTCCCATTCTATTTACAAGCTTTTCATCTCATATTATTGATAGCAAGACCAAGCATATACTCACAATTTTTTCATTCCATATGGATGGCTGAAATTTATTTATTTCACAGAGTATTATGGGAATGGGCAATGATTTTTGTTTTAATTCAGCACTGAAAACTAGGGGCTTTTTTGTCTTTTAAATAGAGTAGAAGAGTTCTATAAATATAAGGTGAGGTATTGTGGAAAGTTAAGTAGTTTATCTGTAGTAAGAAATGCTTTGGGTTGCATTACACATAATTGAACGACAAAAATATCGGAAAGAACATAAACCCAAAAAGATTTAATTTTGCAGGATGGCACTTTCTTTTGCAGTTGGCTACCCTTCAGCATGTTTCATTAATGGACTTCTCTCTGATTTTCTCTCTCTCTCCCTCTCTCTCTCTTCATCTCTCACTTCTTTTCCTACTGTAGTGCCCCTCTCCAACACTTCACAACCATGGATTTAGAATATGGAAACCCAAGGATATTTGAATAAACCAATTAAAAATCTAAACAGACAACCATATGTTCTCATGTTCTTTCCCACTGACAATAATCACTGCCCCAAATTCCCTAAATTGAAAATGTGCATGATCATAGTGTCATGAGTGAGCTCAACTGGGGAGATGGGAAATATTTTGTCCAAGATTTTAGTGGACACTTAGACTATTTCAGAGAGTGAAAAATCCACTGACAATCTCTCCAGAAGGACCATTTCATGGTAAATGGCCAGTGATGGCTGTCAACGTGAATAGGATTAGATATGGGCAATTGCTCAGAAAACCTAGTGCCAATAGTTAGTCCAAGCATGTCATTTGGTGGTATTATCTATTGGGATTAAGTTGGCCACCAATGACCCATCCAATCATCAATTGGTAGCATTTATTGAGCCCCTTCTGCGTGCAGAGAAGCCCGCACAATTTTGCAGCAGTATACTGATGTCACAGAGTACTTCTCAGAAGTTGTACCCAGAACTTTCTCCAGAGCATTTGTGTTCCCTTCCCAGGCCTGGGTGAACCGCGGGGCCACATCTGAATTGTGGAACTTGAAACCAGAAGCCATGACAAAAGGGGGTCAGTGACTGGCCCAAGGTCACGCAACAGTTAAGTGATGGAACAGTGATAAGAACCCAGGTCCTTTTCATTCATTCATTTATATTTATTGAGCACTTACTGTGAGCAGAGCACTGTACTAAGCACTTGGAATGTACGATTCTGCCACAAATAGAGACAATCCCTGCCCAACAACGGGCTCACAGTCCGTGCTCTTTCCACTAGGCTCCATTGTTTCTCTTATTTCACTTAATTGCTCTGTGCCTCAGTTTCCTTATCTGTAAAATGGGTAAGAAATATCAGTTCTTCCCCTTACTGTGAGTCCCATGTGTGACAGGGACTTATCCTGATTCTCTTGTACCTATCCCAGCGCTTAGTACAGTGATTGGTACATAGTAAACATTTAACAAATACCACTGTTAGTATCATTATTATTATTTCTTTCTCTGAGACTATTTACAATTCATGTTGGATAGCATAAGTGGCTCCTAGTAAAAATAGAGAAGGAAGAGGAGAAGGAGGAAGAGGAGAAGGAGTACCAGTAAAGAACCTTTTGAGCTGCTACTGTGTGCAAAGGAAAGTAGAAAAGGACTGAGACACAGTCCCTGCCCACAAGGAGCTTCCATTCTAATGCTGTTGTGAAATGAAAATGTCTCTTGCATAGGTTCCACCTCACCACTTTCCATAAGGCAGCCAGAAGAAAATTTGGGCCTGGAGAGAGCCAATCAACAAATAAAAGCAGATTGGCCAAGGGCACAGATGGCCTTCTTGTGAGCTCTGAGATCAGCTTCCTTGCGTGATCTCAAGCCTGGTGCCTTTCATAGAGGAGATCAGATTGCTGGCAAAAAATATTCCCCTGACTGGTAAAGGCAGGACAGGGAACATCCCCAGTTGAAGTTTGAAAAGTCTGATTTGATGACAAGGGACCTCGCTTTAGGCCATGGACATTTAATTAGAGATTTGTCGTGCAGGACCACAGGGCAGTCACTGAATTACCCTCCACCAGACCTTGTCTGGGTTTTCAGTGCCTCAGAAAGAAAAATTCAGTTCTCTAGTTGGTATTCAAGTCCTGTGTACATGGAAGCAGAGGCAGCTTGTGGGAGCCTGCACTGAAAGTGAAAACTGCATTACAAAGAAGTACTCTCTTTTACCCTGTTCGAACTTCCTTTTCTCTTCAGCCTCCCTCTGTTTCTTTTTTCCTTTTATGCCTCTCTTCATTCTCTTTGCTATTCCTAAACATCTGTTCCCTATTTCCCTGGCTTGTCTTTTTCACGATGTTTCTCCTTTTCTCCTTTTTCTCATTTTCCAGAAGAATTTCCTTGGCCCAGGAGAAATTCCTTCTCCAGAGACCCATTGCCTTGCTCACTTCCTAATACAGCTGCTTGATTAGATTTCAGTGTCCTATGTGGAGTGTCCAGTTGACCTACCTCAGGAGTGACCTTTAGAAAATCAACACCATTGTTTCTGTCCCTGACAATCTCCTCCCTGTGCAGTGTTGCTTAGTGGAAAGAGCCCAGGACCGAGAAACAAAGATCAGGAGTTCTAATCCTGGCTCTGCCAGGTGCCTTCTGTGTGTCCTTTGTCAAGTCACTTAAATTCTTTGCCTTTCTTTCCTCATCTGTAAAATGGAGATTAAATACATATTCTCTTTACCCTTTAAGAGTGTGAGCCCCATGCGGATCAGACCCTATGTCTGATCTGATTGCATTGTATTTACCCTTGTTCTGAGTACAGTGCTTGGCCCATAGTTAGTGCTAAAAAAATCCCAATTTTATTATTATTATCCCATGCAACTGTCTCCTAGAGATCTTGCTCTGGATAATTAGAAGGTTAATCAGTTCTAACCTGGATGATAGGAGCAGGCCACTTCTAAGATTTATAATAATAATAATAGCAATAATAATAATAATAAATGTGGTATTTGCTAAGTGCTTACTATGTGCCAAATACTGTACTAAGAGCTGGGGTGGATACAAGATCATCAGAGCTCACTTAGGGCTCACAGTTTAAATAGGAGGGAGAATATCCCCATTTTTCTGATGAGGGAACTGAGGCATAGAGAAATTAAGTGGCACACCCAAGGTAATACAGCAGACAAGTGACAGAGCTGAAATTAAAATCCAGGTCCTTGGACTATCTGGCCCATGCTCTATCCACTAGGGCATGCTGGTTCTCATTTAAAATGTTTGCCCTTTATAAAGATGTTTACCCTTTTATCTAATATCTCAACACAGAAGTGCTCACTTTTCATTTCAAGTGCAGGGGCGAGAAGGAGGCCGGACTTTTAGGTGGGCGTGAGGGGCTGGGAGGGGACATCTTCAGAGAGCTGACAGGCCAGAAAGCCTGTCATTTGGGATCATTTCAGTCCTAATTAGGGAAACTCTTTCAGGTCCTGCCAGATAGCTGGAGTGACAAGGGGTGGGGAGTTACGGGGAAGCCTAGTTTAAAGGGTGGTGGGCTCCTGGGAAATGGGACCTGTGCCCCAAGGTCAAGCATGAAGTGGAGGTGTTCTTCCTAGAGATCAAAAAACATGGAGTAGAAGCAACAGAACAGAGCTTGACACAGGCTCACCAATAAATTGTTTATCCTTTAAATATTAAGTTGCTCGTTTGGCAGTTTCTGGTTGCCATTTCAATGAAGACACAGTGGGAACTTCCTCTTAAAATGGCAGCGTACACAATTCTGTAATGCATCTTTATTCTGAAAGGGTGAACCCAATTCCCAGTTTAAAAAAACAATCTCCCACCACTGTATGCACAATAATAATAACAACATTTATCAAGCACTTACTGTGTGTTAAGAGCTGGAGTAGGTACAAGGGTCGGGACATAGTCCCTGTGATACATAGTGTTCACAATTTGTTTTATCCCCATTTTACATATGAAGAAACTGAGGCCAAGGGAGGTGAAGCAACTTGTCCAAGGCAACACAACAGACCTGTGGCTGAGCTGGGATTAGAACCTAGGTCTCCTGGCTCCCAATCCCATGCTCTTTCCACCAGGCTATGCGACCTCACAAAATGTTGTTTTGCTCTTAGTTAGTCAGACCACACTTTAGATGCCTGTGTCTTATATTATTTTAATATAACTGCTCTTACCCATTTTTTTCATTTAAATTCAAATCATCATCAAAATTTGCTAATCTAATTTAAGAGGCAAACCACTTTCTATTCAAATGTATTTCTCTGGTTAAATTACAGAATGCCACCTAAGTAAGTTGGACGAAAAGACAAAGTTATTGGTTCATTTGTGTTAGGAATGAATATTTTGACATTTGTGATCCTTTACTCTAATATCTGCATCCTTAATCAGAACTGTCACACAATTGCTGTACAGGAGAATGATCTCATAATGCTGAGACATTTTTAATATCGAGAAAATTTACAACTCAGCCTCACTTATTAAAATCTGAACTTCATATCTTTATGATCACAGACCCAGCTTTAAAGAAAACTCCTTTTTATCAACCGTATTATTAGGATATTAAAAAAATTATTTCATGCTGGTGAAATGTGCCAACTAAGAGAAAACCTTACAATGATAATGGTATTTGTTGAGTACCAATCAGTCATTCTACCTATCAATTGTATTTATTGAATTCTTACTCTGGGCAGAGCCCTGTGTTAATTGCTTGGGTGAATACGATATAATGGTTGGCAGAGAAGTTCCCTGCCAACAACAGGCTTACAGTCTAGAGGGTGTAGTGTACCGTATTAAGCCCTTGAGAAAGCTCCCAGAAGCAAGAGGTAAATTCCCTGCCCACAAGGAGCTTACACTTTAAATTTCAATGGAAGAGACAGACATTAAAAGACAGATAGGTCTCCTGGGATTTGACAGAGAATAAGTCACAGTCTAGAGAAATGAAATCTCATGTCATAAATGGCAGATGTGTTTTGGTACAGTTTCATTCATTCAGTAGTATTTATTGAGTGCTTACTATGTGCAGAGCACTGTACTAAGCGCTTGGAATGAACAAGTCGGCAACAGATAGAGACAGTCCCTGCCGTTTGACGGGCTTACAGTTTATGAGATTGGCAATTTGGGGACCAAGAGCCTTAGTGACCAAGAATAAAGTAGATGCTAAATAAATACCTTTGGTCCTGGAAATTTAGAAGTCAAGTCTACCCACTCTGCCTCCAGTAATCTGCCTGCCTTGTGGTGTGAAGGACTGTTAGCACCTTAAGTGTGGGCATTTGCCAAGGCTCAAGACCCCCCGTATAAAGAGCCGCCTTATTCTTTGTCCAAACCTTCCTCCTCCTCATTCACCAAAATCTGTCTTGCTGTCATTTAAGATGACTTCCACTTGTTCAGGTCTCAGAAAAGATGCAGATTAGCAGGTCGTTATCTACCGCATAATAATTCAACCGAATAATAACCCACACATTATTTTTAATAAATCCACCCTCTCCGCAGTTAGAAAAAAGTAGACGACAAATGAAATCAGTGCTTCCCCCACAGCCATCCAGCACAAAGCATTAGTCACTCTAAATGGGTGGATGAGTTACTGTATGCATAACTTTATTTATTTGTGAGGTTTCTAAAAATCTCATTTTGCAACTTTTCTCAAGGCAGCATTGCCTAGTGAAAGGGAGATCCAGGTTCCAACCTGGCTCTCCTTGTGGCTTCTTTTGTGATCTTGTGCAATTCACTTAAGTATTCTGTACCTCAGTTTCCTCATCTATAAAATGGTTGGGGGGAAGAAATACCTTGTTCTCATTTCCTTTTAGATTGTGAGCCCCATGTGGAAAATGTACCATGTATAATCTGATGCACCTATGATCTCATGTGTTTGGATCTTAAAACGCCTTAAAGCACTTGATATTCACCCCACCCCCAGTCCCACAGCATTTATATCGATATCCATAATTCATTTTAATGTCTTTCTCCCCCTCTAGATTGTGAACTCCTTGTGTCTGTCATCTGTTATATTAGACTCTCCCAAGTGCGTAGTACAATGCTCTGCACACAGTAAGCACTCAAATACCACTGATTGATCGATCAAGAACAGATGAGCATACATGGATGCAGAGGTGGCAGGGGACATGGCATCATGGATTAATCAGGGAATATTTCATGGGGGAGGTGAACTTTTAGGAGGCTTTAAGGGAGAAGAGATAGTCAACCTGGGGAAATAGGAAGAAATGTTTCTCCACCTTTTTAAAAAAACCCAGAGTGATCTATCGATTGATTGTCTACTCGAGCATAGTCATACTGATGGACATGTTAAAAATAGTAATCGATGGTGAAAGAAAGAGGTGACTATTCACAGTAATTACAAATGCCAGAAAGCAGAAAATGGCTTTCAACTCTGAGTCACACCTTTGATTTAGGAAGTTTGTGACTTCAGTATCTTTAATGAACGGAGATTCACATTTGATTTGGATATTAGTGAGGTCTGGAGAGTCTTCTTGCTTTTCCTCATGCTGGAAACTAGTTTTCAAAGGGTAGCATAGAAAACACGGGACTCTAAATAAATAGTGTTTTCAGAAAAGTGTTATAAATGATCCATGGCTGAAAAATAATTGTCGAAGCAATCCGCCTATCGCCTAATAATGATTCCCCCCAAAACTCGGCCTGTGGAGCCATTCATTTTGTTGATACTGTCGAGGCCCACAGCTTTTTATTGTGATGCCAAAGTTTAGCTTTGATCTAAAACATAATCATTTTGTGAACAGAGGAGTTAATGGGGAACAATTCAGGCGCTTTTCATCAGCAACACCTCGACAGAAAATTGGCAGTTCTTACAAAGGCAATTAGCAGTCTAAATTCTGGTGTCCCTGAACTTAAAATAATTTTGTGGATGGCAAACCAACTGCATATTTAAAATGTGGTTTTCTCTGAAGTCTGACTGATGCTTTTCCTTTCAGCGTAGCAAAAATCCAGAAATGAATTAGCATGTTTGTGTCTGGGGTAGCGTTGGGATTAAATAAATGAAAAGCAAGAAGAAGCCAGGGAAAGGATGCATCAGTATTGTGAAAAACAAGGAGGCTTGGGCACAATTAACTAGTTTTTTTTTTTTCCTTTGATGGCTCAGTGGTGTTACATGCATTCTTGATTAAAGAATACAAAGAAACTGTGGGATTACTCTTCTGCAATATGCAGCCCATTCAAGGCAGGTTTAGTAGAATCAATCATCAGCATTTATTTAGCACTAATTTCGTGCAGACCACTTTATTAAGAGCTAGGGAGAGTACACTACAATAGAATTGGTAGACAAGTTCCCTGTCCACAAGGAGCTTACATTCTAGATGGGGAGACAGACATTGCAGGTAGGGGCAATGGCAGAGTGAAAAGGTTATGTACATAACTGCTGTGGGCTGGAAGTGGGTCGAATATCAAGTGGTTCAGGGGTACAGATATCTGTAATTTATTAATTTATATTAATGTCTGTCTCCTCCTCTAGACTATAAGCTCACTGTGGGTAGGGAATGGGTCTGTTTATTGTTATGTTGTACTCGCCCTAGCGCTTAGTACAGTGTTCTGCACAAAGTAAGAGCTCAATAAATATGATTGTCTGACTACAGATCTGAGTGCATGGGCGGCACAGGTGGGGGGAAGATAAGGGAAATGAGGGCTTAGTCAGGGAAAGTTGATACAGGATTTATGAAAAATCCAGTTCAAAGTCTTTCATTACTGGGACAGGTTTGTATCTCCCATTTGATCATGCAGCTGTATTTAATCAATCAGTCAATCAATGGTATTTATTGAACACTTAGCATGTGCAGAGCACTGTACTAAAAGCCAGGAGGACTTTTAAATTGAGTTGATGAGGGAAGATCAGGATGGACGATTAGGGGTGTAATCTTCTCCTCCATACAATGTAATAATGTTGGTATTTGTTAAGCGCTTACTATGTGCCGAGCACTGTTCTAAGCGCTGGGGTAGACACAGGGGAATCAGAGCCCACCCTAATATCAGCATACTCATTGCTATTGAATATGTAATATTATCTCTCTGCCTCTCTGGTTTCTACACAGATTTCCCCTCCATTTCCAGATCATATGTCTGCATGCTTTCAGTGGCTACTTATAAAAATAATAATAGTAATAGTATCTATTAATGGTATCTCTAGAAGCAGCATAGCTTACAAGAAGCAGCTTGGTTTAGTGGATAGACCATGGGCCTGGGAGTCAGAAGGATCTGGGTTCTAATCCCAGATCCACGACATGTCTGTTGTGTGACCTTGGGCAAGTCACTTAACTTCTCTGGGCCTCAGTTACCTCATCTGTAAAATGGGGATTATGAGTGTGACCCATGTGGGACAGTCTCCTCTCTGTCATTCAACCCACATATTCAATCTTTCACCAAATCCTGTCAGTTCCACCTGCACAACATCGCTAAAATCTGCCCTTTCCTCTCCATCCAAACTGCTTCTGCATTAATACAGTCACTCATCCTATCCTGCCTGGATTACTGCATCAACCTCCATGCTGATCTCCCAGCCTTCTGTTTCTCCCCGCTCCAGTCCATACTTCACTCTGCTGCCCAGATCATTTTTCTACAAAAACATTCAGGATATGTCACCCCCACCTCAAAAAACTCCAGTGGTTACCCATCCACCTCATAACCCAGGATGGCAGGTGCAATGCCTTGTCTGGAAAAAGCAAAATTGGACAGGAGTGGAGATCATTTACAAAGCAATTGATTGCAGCCAAGCAGTACTAATGTGACAATTAATGGAAACCTATCTGATTCCAATTTTCAGTCGTTGCTTTTTTCTGTGTTAATAGTCAAAATGATCCATCAGGACCAATGGCAAAGCACCATGTTCTGTCCACTCTTCCATTTCTCATTCATCATTTGCATCCTGCACCAAGACAATAGAGTGACAACTAAGAGGGATCCTTTCCAGCCAGTGGTGGATACATGTGGCTTATCAAATTAATTTTAGTATCTTGGGAAGGTAAAATACTTTGATTATTCTTGACCTCTAGCTACAGTATCATATCAATTTACAAGGTGTTTTCCAGTTAATTTCTCTTTCCCTCAAATTATATCCTCTAATCACTACCTCAGCACTTCTGTGCCAATGAAACACTTGTTTACTCAAGTCACATATAGCACTCCTGTGTATATCGTCCAACACTCTCTAGTACTTCAGAAACACTAATCTACAGATCCATTCTTCCCTCTTCCTCCCACCTGTAAATTATTTTTGCATTTTTCTGCCCTTTAGATTGTAAATGCCTAAGCGGGCCGGAATCATGTCTTAACTCTGTTGTAGTCAACCAAGTCCATAGTACAGTGCCCTTCACACAGAAGATACTCAATGATTACTATGATTGATTAAGTTGAAATGATTAAAAACAGTTAACAAGTGTTTGGATCCAGACACATTTGAGCACTTTCTGCTAGACTGTAAGCTTGTTATGACCAGGGAACATGACTCCTAATTCTGCTGTATTGTATTCTTCCTGCCCACACTGAGTTTATAACCTAGTGTTTGCCGTCCACACACTGACAATCGAAAATTATCACCAGGACAAGAGAAAAACCAACTTAGTCAATGATTTCAAGGCTGAGGTTCTTTCTAACCTAGGACAGAATCATAGAGTTGACAATCCTGATGGGGGTCTCCATCAGAATCTGACCCCCAGATCTTCCCAAGAAAACCACTACACCTTAAATTAAGCATCCCAAATTCTGCCCTTCAGATTACTCCATCAGTTTGCTTCCTGGCCATATTAGAACAATTTCCAAAGGGTCCAGATCCCAAGGGGAGGGCATGAAGTTCTAGAAAGATAAAACTAACACATTCCAAGTTCCTCAAATCTCTCAGACTAATCAGCCAACTGCAGTGAAGAACAAATGGCAAAAGCTGGCGATGACAGCCCACAATGGTACAACAAATCTAGAAAAGGCAAGCAGCAAGAGACAGACTCGTAAACAAATAAATAATGAATAAATGGGTTGGAATAAAATATTTACAGAGCAGTTTCTTCAGGACTGTGTGTCAGAGATAGTGGGAAGAAGCAGGCATTTGAGGAGGTCTTTGAAGGACTAGAAGAAGGACTAGAGGAAGGACATTCCTATGGCTACACAAGAGGAAAATGAATTCCTTTACGCACTGCTCTGTGTTGTTTTTTTTTTTCGTCATGAATGCTGACAACAAAATTCGGTGACAACCCAAGAAATAAATGTGCCAGAAATATACTTGGGTAATAAAGCCCGAGAAGCAATGGGCTTCTTTCTTTTCACACTTCATTTTTACAGGAAAAGTGCAATTCACAATGACACATCATAATGAAGAGAGAGAGCCAGAAGTGTTAATACAGATGGCTAGCAGCAAGGTTGAATGCACAATTAATAGGCTGAAATTACCCCAGTGTGTAGTCTGACAGAAATTTAGTATAGCAGCTGCAACAATCAGCACTGAACTTTCAGTTTGGAGAAGGCTACTGCTTTTCAGTTTGCCTGTCAACATCCAAGTATACAGGATCATTTATTGCCGCAAAATCTAAACTTTTTTTAAGTGTCCATAAATGTATCCTACTAATTAATCAACAAAGAAAGTCCTTTCCTAGTCCTGGGAAGTCATAGTCCCAGTCATTTTCCTTTCAGGGGAGTAGGAGTTCTTTAGTGAAAGTCTGAATTTAGCTTGGAAATAGCCCCAGAGATGAGTTGTCCCAAGCCCAAGCGCTTAGTACAGTGCTCTGCTCAGAGTAATCACTCAATAAACAGTATACTGACTAATTGATGTGGTCAGTTGGAAGGTCACCAGTAGTGCTCTAAAGAACAGCATGCTGATAACAACCAGTAAGAGAAGCAGCCACTAAGATTGAAAACCTTGGTTTCCAGAATGCCTTAGAACTCAGTTTCAGAAGAAGTATGTTAAAGGTATTGACTTCCCGGCCCACAATCTGTAGGGCAGGACTCATGCCTACTTATGTTATTGTGTTCTCCCAAGCACTTAATTCATTGCTCTGCACACAGTAGGTGCTCAATAAACTCCATCAGTTGACTGATTGATTGATAGGCAACAGGCACTTATGTATATATATTTATACTCTTATTTCCTCCTCTGTTGGTCATTTATATTAGAGACTGTCTCCCCCATGAATTGGTAAGCTCCTTGAGGGCAGGTATCATGCCTACGAACTCTATAGCATTCTCCCACTGGTTTACTTAGTACAGGGCAGTGCACATAATAGGTGCTCAATAAATTCTATTGATGGTTTAGGTTCTGACTTTTCAGAAACCAACATTACAGGAAGATGCTTCCTCAAACTTCTCCTTTAGAGCAGCGAATCTTCTCTAATTAGTCGCACAAATAATGGGATTTGTTCAAGGCTTCCAAAGTTGTCCATAAAGAACAACCGGTTTCATGGAGGGCTATTATTCCTTTTTCTGCTGATAGGAAAAGGGAATGAGATGCCAGATTGAAACAACTGGAAAAACAGATTGCTGAATTAGAAGCAGAGAAACAATTAGCTGCATCCTCCAATAATTGGTTGGAATTTGAAGCAGTTAAGTCTGAATATAATCAAATTTTGCCTGAAAATGCTTCACGTCCTTATTTTATGCTAAATAGATTTTTATAGAAGAGCAATAAAGGAGGAAATCTGCTTGCTAATTTGATTAAAAAACACGATGGATCTTGGTTATTTTAGCTGCAAGAGGGAAGAGACTGAGTGGGAAAGAAAGGATCAAATTAATTTAATATTTAAGATCTAATATCCATTATTTCATAAATGGAATTACTCAGTACAATTGACTGTATATTTTTATCATTGTTCTCAGGGTAGAGGAATCCTTGGTCTTCCCCTGATAATGTCAGGAATTCCTTCTGCCAGAGAGAGATACAGTTCTAATTCTTCTTACACTGCAGTACCTTTCAACAGAGTACCACGGGCTCCTAAAGAATGTTAGCTCTGTTATCTATTTTTCTGCCCAAAGAGATGGTAGGCATTCCCATGTCCATTCTATAGATTTTATCCTATTTTATTTGTACTACTGGCTGTTAGATCCTTGTTTTTTCTCCTATTCTGATTGTTTGTTTCCCCCATTAGATTCTAAGCTGCTTAAGGGCAGGAATCATTCTTCTGTTTTACTCTTCCAAAAGTTTACTGCAGTGCTTTACCTTTAGCTGATGCTCAACAAATGGTAGTGTTTATTGAGCACCTGATTGGTGGAATGTGCTGTACTAAATGTTAATCCATATGGTTGATTGATTATCAACCGGTAAGAAGCCATCCACCAAGACTTTAAGTCCTCTGACAAAGTGCTGGCTTGAAGGTTTGTTGAGGACTGTGAGAATTTCAATACTTTTTTTTTCCTCTCGGAATATAACAAGGGAGTTTGTCCAACTTCTTGACAGAAACTATAAACATGGCCCTTAAATCTTTGAACTTGGAGAAAGATAAGGGCAAGGTGGATTAGAAGTCTTTCAGACCTATCTCTTTCATTTAGTATCATCTCAACCTTTGGCTCATGTGTGAGCTGAAACCCTTACTCTAGTTTTAGCTAGGATTAGGCATTCCTGAAGGAACAGGATTTATTTCAAGGAAATCCCTTGAGTTGAAGACAGGAAGCTGGTAGTGGCACCTTACCTATGATGCCCCATCTGACAAATCTGATCTCCCGCTTAAAAAAAGGAAGACACTGAGAGAATTGAATGGTTGTGTATATTTGCATCTTAAGAAGGTAGCACTTGGCTTTAGAAACACTTCAGTGTCAGAATAAAATATGTCACCATTTTCCAAAAGTTTCTAAAAATAACATCTGTACTCAACCTTTGAAGTAGGCAACCAAAGTGTCCCGTGTCAGCTTTACTGTTTGACTTTGCACTGATAGGATTGAAACAGCCTCATTTTGGGGGAATGAAAGCAGAAAGAAGTGGAAAGGAAGCTATTCTCTCACTCCTATCCCTTTCTTACGTGGAAATTTAATTTCGATAAAGAGAGGCTGAAAGTAATTTGGATGAGGCCTCTTCTTGAAGCCCTCATTCATTAGCATAGCCACTTTTCCTTTTCCTCTTTTCTGTACCTCCTTCTCTAGATTATAAACTTCTTGAAGACAGGGTTGTGTTTACTACTAACTCGTTTGTGAGAGTAGCATTTATTGAGACCCCACTTGGTGCAAATGCCCTCTATTAAGTGCATGGGAATTACAAAACATAGTGACACATTCCCTGCTCTTATGCATAAGAGCATCTACTACTCTATCCAGGCCTGATATATTTATTTGGGAGGTGAGGATCAAGACCCCTGGCTCTTGCAACCTGAAGGATCCTTAACAGAGAAGACTAGTTCCAAAGTGATCTAAGGTTTAAGCCTGACTCTGGGATACGTCTCTGAGATTCTTAAATGTGAGCACAGGGCATGGGAAATCTGGAAATACTGCAGAAAGATGAGTCAGAGGAATACTCC